>NW_020897751.1:2938644-3152858 GCF_003984885.1 Neopelma chrysocephalum | reverse complement strand
AAAAAAAAAAAGAAAAAAAGAAAAAAAAGGGGGGAAGAAAGGAGGAAAAAAAACAAAGGAAAAAAAAGCAGACAAACCACTTTTTTTTTTCCTCCCCCAACACCAAATAATTATTGGGGTTTTTTGGCCAAGAGCAGATAAGGAATACTGCAGTGTTTGTCATCATTAGGTTAGAGGGACTGCCAAGCTGTAATAGCATTACAGCTGCAGGCATTGTGGGTAATGGCATGCAAATTGCTCCAAAGGCATTGGAAAGGAAGGCCGTCGGCTGAGCAATGTGAAAAGGACACTCTCAAGTGCTCTTTCCGATGTAACTTTTGTGCTCTGCTTTTTGGGATGCTCTTGCAGAAGTTGGCAGGTAAAGCTGCTGATCCACCTCCAGCTCTAGTTCCGTGTGAATTCCTGCATCCTGTGGTAGGTCCCAGCAGCATTTGACTTCTGGGGACAGCCTGGGGGCAAGAGGGGCTGCCATCACTTACTCCTCAGAGTTCACCTTCGGTTTCTCTCCAGAGTACTAAAGAGAACGACCAAAGGATGGAATAGCTGGAGTGAAAGGTAAGCCCTAGGCAGCAGAGCCTTGCTCCATTAGGAGTGATGCCAGCAGCAAGAAAAAAGGGGTGAAGCTGCTCATCCACAGCCCAGACGGCACATCCGATGTCAGGCTGAGCTATCACAGTTCAGAAACCATTGGAATCTCAGTCTCCCACCCTCCCAACATCACCACCTGTTTCTGTCTGCTGAGAGAAGAGGGCCCAGCCTCTCTACTCATACCCTTGACCCAGGGGGAATAACACCCCCCCACCATTTAATCCAGCTCTATCCAGTCCCTCGAGTGACCTGAGAATGCCTTCTCCTGAGTTCAAGGGTCTTCTCATCAAGGACTGCAGCAGCAGCTAATTTTTTCCTCTATCTTTTTTTCTCCGTGCAATTAAGTGCAGCTTCCTAATTGGAGCGCTGTGAACTATTTATAGCTTTATAATGACCGTTTACTACGGCAGCACTTAGATATTAGATAGGGAAAAAACCGTCAGGAGCCTGGGAGGAAAGGTCAGCAGCTTGGGAAGGCAAAGCAGGGAGAGGCAGCAAGGGGAAAGAAATGCTGTTATTCCCTTTCCCAGTGCTGAGGAGCAGAGGGATGAAGCTCCAAGTTCACCAAGCACCAAGATTAGAGCATTTTTCTGTCCAGTCCTAAACCTGTGGTTTATGGGCAAAGCCAGGTTTTAGAGCTAAGAATGCAAGGGCACGCTGCAGCCCTGATTTCTGGGGAGCATGCAGAAGCCAACAGATGTTTTCCCAGATTCTCCCAGTCTGTTTGCCAGTTGAACTCTTTGATACAAACCCCATGTGTTTCAAGAACTATTCCTTTTCTCCGTGACCGTGTGCTGTTTGTAGGATGATTAATCACAGTCTGAGGTGTAAGATCTAATTGCTTTTCTGTGTTTTAGTAAGTGAAAGAAGGGTCCCAAGGCAGGAGGCTGGAACTAGATGATCTTCAGGGTCCCTTCCAACTCAAATCAGTCCAAAAGACCATTTATATGTATATAAGCAATCAGGAGTGGAGACCACAGAGCTCTTCAGGAACAGCATCTTTTCAATATTGTGACATGAGCTTCTCCAAAAAGATGTTTCCAGTCACATCGTTGTGAACAAAAAACCTCTTGCAAAAAGCAAGAATGTGACAGCATTAGGGGAATCTTATTTATTGTAGGTTTTTCCCTCCATCTCCTTCTGACAGGTACTCTCAGAGGGAGCCAAACTACAATCGATCTTCATCTTTGTGACCCTGATTTCCTGATACTGAACTACGTGGGAGAAACCTAGCACCAACAGTGACTTCTGTAAAATTAAATAACAACAGCCAAAATCTGTGTTTTCCCAGCAGATGCTGTGAATTTGAGGTGTTGTTTGTATTTTTTTTTTGTCTCATTTTGTTTTTAAAACAGTTACAATCAAGAGGAGACTCCTTGACAGATGAAGAGAGGCTGGTCCTACCCAACTTGACAGCACCATTTTAATAGGATCTCACTTGGAATTGATAATAAGACGTCTGGAGCTCGCTTGAGCGATTGGTATGCCAGGACTGAAAACACTCATGGAGAAAGGAGACTCTTGTACACGTCAAGAGCTCTTTGTAAACTAACTTTTTGATGGAAAACTGGAGAAAAGGATGGATATGAAGTGCTGTCAAGGGGAGGAATGTCTCAGTGCCTGGAGAGCCCACAGTCCCCTTGGCTCTCTGTCATCGAGGTCTGCCATATCAGCTGCTTCACATGGACAGTTCAGGGGGAAGGAGATCGAGACTGACCTCTTCCCATGCTTCAAGCAGAGGAGCATATATCCCTTTTCCAGCAGCACACACACCATTCCTCTTCCCACTCCAATATTTTTAGCAGAGGGAAGCCTGGCCATGCTGATGGAGACTCTACCTGAGAGCACACTCAGGTCTCACCTGCCTCCCTTTCTGCTTCTGCTTCAGCAAAGGGTCTGTGCCTCCAGCTTCAAAGGCACGTCTTGAAACTCCCTCTAACAGGAGACTCATTTTTCATGCTGAATGAGATGAAATCCCCACTGTTACCTCATTTACATCTCAATACTGGTAAGTTATAGGTGGCTATTATTTATATACATGTAAGACATCCATTTCTTATTCTGTGGGATACAGTAAGAAGAAAAATACCCATCTTTCTGTTCACCTTTTCTGGATTGTTTTTTTGTTTGTTTCTTTTTTTTTTTAATCCTTTGCTCAAGTTTGACTGTTTCTGAGAATTTGCAAATAAATAAAGGAGTGAAGAGCCCCATAAAAGCTGATTGTTTCCCCCTCCTGCAAAGATTGTCTTTGTGAAGAAGATTAAAAATCCTTCTGTGCTGCAGAAGATAAAGGTATCCCTGGGCGAGAATAAGACATAAAAGAGGTTACTACATCCATCTCTTGGCTGTGTGGACTACTAATTCCCACTGTTTCATCCCTTCTTGGCCATCTTGACTCTTTCTTCCTTCTAACCATTAAAGGAAAAGTTGCCTTTGCTGAAAGCAGCATTGGCAGCAACAGTTGGGATGTGAAGAATATTTGCTTTCCTAGTCAGCTGCAAGGAGATGGGATCTGTGGGACCATCCATAAAGAAAACATCTGCTCACAGCTGAATGTGAGGCAGCAGGTGAGGATTCACGCTCTTGCCTCCCTCCATGGCTTGATTTGGCGGTAAAAGGGCTCACCCCTGAGCTGGAAATTCCTTGTCCTGACAAAGCAGTAACTCACCACTCGGACTCC
This sequence comes from Neopelma chrysocephalum, assembly GCF_003984885.1. Lineage (NCBI taxonomy): Eukaryota > Metazoa > Chordata > Aves > Passeriformes > Pipridae > Neopelma > Neopelma chrysocephalum. The sequence goes on along the minus strand of NW_020897751.1, from coordinate 3,149,590 downwards.
AGGGAAAGGTGCGATCACGGACTCAGATCACGAGCCCGAAGCTGTAGGTACAATCCCATGACAGCACCTTCACCTGGCACTGACTGCCAAGCCAGCAACCCACGGCCCTGCCAAGGCTGAGTTCAGCAAGACTCTACAGAGATCCCTGGGGAACACTGAAACCTCAAAAGCCCTGCTCTGGAAGTTCAGGAGGTTCCTCCTAAGCCCGTACACGAGCGCCTCCTCCCAACCCCCGTGGGCTGGAATCAAATCAGATGCAAGAAGAAGGGAGTTGTTCCCTGCCAAAGTGCTCCAAGAGCCCCTCAGCACTTTCACTGCTCCTCCCTCCACACAGCCCAGGGACAGCCCTGCAAGCCTGGGAGAAGCTGTCAGGTCCTCCTCAGGAAGCATCGTAGGGAGGCCACACCACAGGGCAAACAGCTGGTGGGTTTTCCTTTCCCTGCCCTCCCAAAGTGCTTTGTCAGTGTTCATTAGAGGCACAGCAGGTTTTCCTGGTACCTGTGCTATCAGCAAAGCAGCTCCTTTTCTTCCTTGCTGACAACCCACATTCAGTATAAGGGATTGAAAAGGCCTCCAGACTCAAAGCCTTGTAATGACTCTTCCCCTTCCTTTCTTTCCTCCTTCCCTCTTTCTCTTTAATGGCTTTCACTAAGGTGTTGTTTTTTTTTTACCTTGCACATTGAGCAGAGCATGGAAGAAATTCTGTGTTCTCATTTTCTTTCTTCTTCAACCCCCCTGCACCAGCTCCCTGTTGCAGGGGGACATCAGCATCTTATTTCCTCTTCCCCTGATAGGTGGGGGTACCCCCACAAACTGGCCACCAGAGCTGAGGATGGCTGCTTAAATAGACTGCAACACCCAGGAGCTTGATGGACTTTGTAGGGGAGGAAAAAATTGCTCCATTCAGGTACAATCAGATCCTCAGCTCTTCCCTTTCAAAGCTGAGATGAAGAGCTTGTTTGGCTGGCCCCAGGAAAACGTTTTATTTCTTTTTTTTCCAGCCAAGAGGAGTCAAAAGAGATGGACAATGTTTTGTTTAAAAAATGCCAAGCAGGTTAAAATCCAGCCTTGGACACGTTTCTTCACTGCTAAGCAGCCGAACCCACAGTCTGACTAACACAATTTCCCTCTTTTTCTGAATGATGGGATTTCTTTATTAATTGCCAACCTAGAAATGTGATCTTCTTGAGCAGCCTTTGAGCACAACAGGGAAGGGGAGGAGAGCTGGAGCCATGGTCCTCTAGAGACCCTGAGTAAGGCTGATTGATCGAAATCACTTGAATTTCCCTTATTATTGAACAGAAGAGTGGTCCTGGTTTGTCTCAGAGATGCAGGGAAACAGCTGGAAAGGAATCGGCAGCCCAGAGCAGCAGTGCCTAAGGAGGTACTCATACTGATAATTTTTCTCCTTTTTTTTCTCTCACCTGCAACAATTTGTGGTGCCTTTGGGACAAAAATCCTTTCTGGCAAGCACAAAATCAGTCCTCTGTCCTTGCCTAATATTTGTGCAATATGCTGTACACTCCTTAAAATCAAGGGGACCCCAGTGACTGATGTGAAGGTCTCCTCCTCGAGCTGATTGCACACTGAAGATGCTTCCCAAGGGAATTGTGCAGGGGATGAGATGTGTTGGCTCCTTATCCGTGCAGGGGTGGGGGGCACAGAGACCAGCCAAGGCTGGAGGTGGTAGAGAGGAGGCACATTCAGGTTCTCTGCCTTTTAGGCAGTGGCTGACAGGCAGAATGCACATGAAGGAACATGGAAATGATGGAAAAAATAAGAGCACAAAGAAATGCATCACTTCAAATTTCCAGTCAGTTCTGAAACAGAAGGGAACTCTGAGCCATGTCTAAACATAGTTTTCAAGTCCAGAGTCCAAGAAAGACCTGAAGATCCCCAGAATTACCCTTATCAGAGTATGTCAACATCATGTGCCAGGAATGAGAACTACCCAGAAACCACAAAATGTGTGAATTGTGAGATCTGGGGATTTCTCTTCCAAGAACTTTTAATTTAATGTTTGATTCTTTTGAGAGGGAGAGAGAACGCACACCAGGCTAAGAAACACCACACGCAGCTTGTGAGCATTCCCCTAGAAGATGAAGGATTTTCATGTTTGCTCTGCTGATTCCCTCTCTGGCCCTGTGCATATTTAATTAATGCCAGCTCTCTATCAGGCAGAGGTTTTGAACATGATCCCCATATCCCAGATGGATGCCCTATGAGTAAGCATTTGCTACCTGAAAAAGTTCTGTGAAATGTGTCCAGACAGCTTCCTTCCTTCACTGTAAGTCATCTTTTAACACCAGGGATGGACTGAAGTCTCAGCATAGATGAAAGACCTATTGAAATCCTCTTGCTGGAACCCTCTAGGCATTCAAAGGCTTTCCCAAGCCATTCCTTGACTAACTTTGGTGAACAGACACAGAAACTGAAGGCAACCATACTTCTGCTGACATCTTGCTGCCTCCCTTCTCCAGCACCTAAAAAGCTGGTGGGCCTTTGCCCAAATTCTCATCCTTGGTAAGGTCTCCCCTTTCTATTTCTTCTCTGCCACAAGCACAAACCCATTCTTTCAGTTCCCATAATTCTGGAGGTGTCCCTTCCACTCCCACAACCCAGATTGAACAGTGAAACCCTTCCAGAGAATTTATCCAAGACCTGACTCACTCTAAAAAAAACAACCTGTAGAGACCATGCAAAACCTCACGCAGGGCAGCCGTGGTCGTTAAAGCATCTAATTATGTACTTTGCCATTACTAAGCCTGATTTGATTTAAGCAGCTCCCTGGCTAGAGCTCTGGGATATAACACCACGCTCTGAATCATCCCCGTCCCATCTGCTCCTGTCTTTGCCCTTCCCCACTCGCAGGTAGGATAACACGACGAGCGCCAAGCTAAATATTTAATAGGAGTGCTAATGGCTTTGTTAAGTGAAGCTGGGGCAGGGTGGGGAGCATTTCCTTGGTTTAGGATGACTGGACTGGGTTTGTGCTAATGGGCAACCTGCACAGCCCAGTCCTGTGCTGGTTTTGTCCCCAGGATGCAAATACCAGGGCTATGGGCAGATGGTGCCCGGCACTGACTCAACACTGAACAACAGCTTGCACCAGAACAGCTTTAAAGGAAGAGTTTTTTGCATGCTTCTTTTCAGGTGAAGGGATCAGGCGGCCCCCCCAAAGCTGTGGAAAACCTTCTCGGGATGATGCTGTGGAGCACTCGCCCAAGACAAGGCAACTGAACCCGCAACAGCAAACCTGGCCTTGGAGCGAGCACACGATCAGGGCTGGAGCAGCAGCTTGGTGGAGCTGTGCCAAAACTACCCCTTTTCACCTTGCTGGGATTTTCCCAACAGTTTGCAAATCCCATCAACAGGAGATAAAAACACCCACCAACGTTCCAGGGCCAGATGGTAGTTTATGTTATGAAAACTGTGATTTGTTTTCATGGAAACTAGTAAAAGGATAGCGAGCAAACCTGGAAAAACATGGCTCACCCTTTGGGGAAGAGTATATTTTATGGACAGCTTTCATTGCCACCTCTGTCCTACAGCTGGGACACGGTACATGAGATCACCCTAAAGGTCTGCCCAGGCCAAGAGAGGAACTGTGGGAACCAGAGGCCACCGGCTGAAACTCAGCCTAAATTAGGGAGAAGTGGAAGACAGGTACCTCACATGGTGTGCTGTCTTGCCAGCTAGCCAGCAGAGACAGTTCATTGCTGAACCTTTGTTGTACAGAGAATGAAACCATGGGCCTGCTCCTCATGCCTGGTGGATGAGCCTCAAGAACCACCAAGGACCACCCACCGAGTGAGACAACAAAATAAAAACTAGATACCAACTTTGTATCTTACAGCCCTCATTCTTGGCATTATTCATCAAGCAACAGGTACAAACGGACCAGCAAAAGCAGCTTCTCATGCACTGGGCTTCCCCTGGGGCACTTCCACCTCTGGCTGATCTTTCTCCCCAGGTTTCCCCAACAACTGCCCCTGTGGCACAGTGTTGGTTTTGGCTGGATTAATCTCAGCCTGACCCCCTGAAAGCAAGGCCCAGGGCACACAAGCAGCATAAATCCTCTTGGCTACAGTGGCCCCAGGCCAGGAGTGACATCAGTTCCTGAAGAAGACTCATAAATTTCATCTGAGTTTCCTCCTGCTGAGTTTTCGTTTTGCTTGCAGGGGATCTGCAAATGCTTCATCTGTCACGAGGCTCCCCGTGATGTCATAAATTTGTCATCACAATGACATCACTGACAGACTAAGCAGGAGGAGAAAGGGCTCCAGGGCTAAGCCAAGGACCTTCTTTCTAACAAGTGGCAGTGATTCACACCGAAATGCCCCCAGGAAGCACTCAGAAAATGGGAGGAATTCACACTTTTCAGCCCAGATTTATCCTTTCTATTTAATAAAGTGAGACCTGGGCAGTGTGGTGGGCTCGGACATGTTGCTTCCAAGAGCAGGCATGCATCCCTTAACTCTGGAGGTTCACTCTGCTCATAAAACTGCTAGGCTGTCATGTGGAGGAATGGAATTTCTTGGAAACAGAGCAGCATAAACACAGAAGCAAAGAGAGATTTTGGAGGGAAACAGGGCTGTGACCAGGCAAGACCTCATTGGAGGTTGCTGTGATACTGCACCTTAGCCTGGTGATAACCCTGTGGCCTCTTTTCCTTAATATATATGCACAGAATAAAAGGGAAATGCTCAAAAAACTAAATTCCAGCATTGCTGGGGGAGGGGAGCAGAAGGCAATGATCCTGTTATTCGAAGAGGCTGGTGTCAGCCTCATTGAATTCATGTAGATTCTCCTCCTTACAGGTACTTGCAGATGTTGATTTTTTGCATCCTTCAACCGCCGCTCTCCCGGCAGGAGAAGCAGCTTTGGGGCCAGGTAAATATTTGCTGGCACCATCAAGTGCCATCATCTGGAAGGACGGCAGGGTGGATTCAGGACTAGTTAAGGATCTGTCTAAGAATAGTCCTCCTTGTCATGCATCCCCTGCCCTTGAACACCCTCCTCCCTCCTATGGATACCTCAACACCTGGACAGCCCAGCCTCGCATCTCACATCCTGCAACACTGATCCTGCTGCCTGCCTTATTTCAGTGCTGGTACTCAAGGGCCTGATTTCTTGGCAGGTCATCTAGAAATCAGAAAACAACTCCACAAGAGAGCGGATCTCATGGTAGGAAAACTAAAAAGGTTTCTACACCACAGCCTGTGATTTTCTGAGAGATGCTCAGCTGCTCTCTTGTGCTGTTGGGTGGTAGGAAAGGGCAGGGAGAGGACATAATTCTGCCCTAACTTGCTACATCATCAGTTTTCATTAAAATATTCTTCTGCCACATCTTTGTAATTTTTCATTTTGGAGGCAAATTTATTAAAGGTGTACTTCAGCCTGATTAAATTAAATAATGTGGCATTAGCAAATAAAGGTTTTTTTTATCTCAGCACACCACCAAAAAAAAAAAAAAGGAAAAAAAGGGAAATTGCTGTAATATAAATAGCTATTTAATACTATAACAGAAGGAGGGGGGAATTCCATTCTTCATAAGCTCCCGACACCCATTTGTTATCTTCCCTTGGCCCCACCACCACAAATCACTCTGGAGCCTTGCAGCAAAAATAGCCCAAATGTAAAGCAATATAATATCATGTGTTTTTCAAGATAGGTAATAATACATTTTGCACACAAACAAACCTTCCTAGCACACCAGCAGGTCCCTCCCTAAGCCTCCCTGTGCAGCTCTTAACTTCTTAGACTCATTTCAGGGCTATTTCCTGGTCAGAGATGGCTTTGAAAATGAGGCTGAAAAAGGTGTTTCAGCTTAGTTTTGTTTTGATTTCTGCAAGGCAGCAAGAAAGGGCAGGCTCTGTGCTCTGAAATTCTAGACTTGCCTTTGCTACCTTGTCTTAATAAGACCACTTTGCCCATGTTTTTCCCTCTCAGTCTCTCCCAAATCCCTCTTAGCTAGTTTTAGGTAGAAAAGTAGAGTGTTTGGCTGATTTCTTTCCCCTTAGCCCTGATACAGTGTTTGGGTAATTCTAGGGCTATGAACACATGAGCATTTTTTAAGCCATATGTCAAACACAGCTCTCCCCTTCCACGAGCTTCAGATCCAACTGTCCCAGCAGAATGCTCTGATTCAGCCAGGGGAAGAAAGGAAAAGAGGGTTTTCAGAGACATCCAGGGTTTTTTCCTCTCCTCCCCCACCTCTCTGAGGACCAGGGGAGCTCCCTTTCCCAAAGCCACCCCACTCCTGCCATCCCACCACCCAGGAAGGGCACTGGGGGCCTCCAGTTGGGAGCAGAAGGTGGTGCCTGGCCTTGGGGCTGAGAGGTCTCCAAGCCTTTGCTGCCAAGAGTAGGCAGCATATCCAGAACAAATAGAGGAAAAACTTGGCAAGTTTGGGTTTTTTTGGATTGAGAGCTTCCCATCAGTTTCTGCCACAGCCAGCCCATGCCTCTCCAATGCCAGCAGCTAGAGATGATCACGAAGGAAGCAGACAGACATCTCCAGCATTCCTCACCCAAGGAAAACCTCAGTGGGTTTCTTCTGATGGGAAACAGTCAAAAAGGTGTTGCACTCTCCCCTTCTCCATTCAGCAATCACTGTGTGGAAAGCTGCTGAGCAAAAGGCATCCGTCCTTTGCAAGAGCTTCATCCCCTCGGGCAGGAGCACCCACGGTGGATGTCCCCTCCAGATACCTGTTACCCCATCCCTGTTCTTACTCTTGGCCCACTTATTTCCCCACAGGAGGCAAAACCAAACTGCTGCAGCATTGGAGGTGGGGGAACACAACCACCAGGGATTGCATCCCTGGAGATGGCAGGCAGGGACATGGAGCAAGTCACTTCACAGCAGCCAAAGGCCTGCTACCAAGGGGGCTTGGTCCCAAGCCAAAATCAACCTCACCAGCTTTGCTAGCGTGGCCCAAATCTCACTTTGCCTGTTTATAAACAGAAGCAGATGCAGGGTTGAGAGAGTTTGGGTGCCTTGGGAAGCGTTAAGCTCGGCTTTGAGAGGTAAAGGCACCTCCGCGTTCCTTACGTGTTTTTAACCAGCACTGAGAGCTGAACGTGCTTTTAAACAACACTAATGATCAGTCATCAGCTATTTGGAAGATTTCCATTGCAGCATTTGACTACTGGATAGCAATCAAGTCGATGAAGGCTTGCCAAGTTCTGGGCACTTGGCTGGCAGGAGAAATGTTTAGAGCTTCAGGGAAGACTCAGCGCAGCTTTTGATCCCCTCTAGTCCCGATGTATTTAAACAAAAATAACCCTTTCCTCCTCTCTCCCCCCCACCCACCATTTTCCTACATTTAATAGTAGAGAAGGAGGCCATACATGTGGTTTTGACACATTTCTGCAATGCCATTTTTAATGCAGTTGGCCCCCAAATGTTGTTATTGTTTCCCTATTGGTCACACGTCTGCCTGAATTTTAGGCTCTTCCCTAAAGCTCACAAGTTCTCTGCTTCCTGCAGCTCTCTGCTCTTATTTGCTATTGTCCTTTTGAGATATATTTCTTTGTCCCACTTCTCCCTGAAATGTCCAATTTGCTCCCACTTCAGTGTCCCATGAAACAAATGTTCCCTGTGCCTTTGGTCTCACCCAGTGTGTGTTTTTTCATGTGTGTGCTTGTCCTGAGCATCCTTTGCTAGCTCACTCCCTCCTCCCTCCCTGTCCTATCCTATCCTACCAGTCTGTGTGTGCATAGAGGAAGAAAAACCTGGACTAATGCTGACACTCTCCATCTGGAAGGCACCAGAGGGGCCGGCAGCAGCTGAAGCATAAACACCCCTGCCATTTCTTTGGAAAGACTCAGGGTCCAAGGCGAGAAAAAAACATGGAAGGAAAGAAAAAACCTGGCAACAGCAAGGAAGACAAGAACAAGAACTTCTGAAGTGGTGAAAAACCCTGTTGGAGTCAGTCTCAGAGAGAGTGCAAGAAGAAGGTGGAGATCTCAGAGTGGGAAGCATCTCTCTCCACTGTGGGACCAAGGCACTGTCTGGAGGACTGAAGACAAACGAGATGTGTGGTGCTCCCCACTAACAGCACTCCTCTCCCACACAGGACTGTCCCCAGGGATGCAGACAATAAGAACTGGGAGATCTCTGGATGCTCTGGCAGCAGAGGGTCTTATTCAGCTCCAGGGGCAACTCCCCAGCCACCAGTGACCTGTATCAGCATCCATCAGCATCCTCACTTGCATTCCCAGTGAGGACCCATCCTGCCTCTGGCAAGACAGCTCTGTCAGCTCTTTCCCAGAGGAAGAGCAAAGTGTTAAATTAAACACCCTCATGTGTTTCTGAGTTCTTCTACACCCTTTGAAACACAACCTTATTCTTTTACATTAGTTCTCGCCTCAGATGCGGGTCGAAAGTCTGAGATTTGTCCCTCTTGTATTATTTCCTCATTTTCCAGTAGGATACCAGCCGAGAACCACCTGTGCCAGCCTTTTAATGAGATTTTGCCTCTGCAGGGAGAACACCAGCTCCACACCAGCCAGAGTCCCCGGAGAAAGACCCCGTGGATGTTCTCCTGGTGCAGCAGGAGGTCTGCAGGATGAGTATGGGACGTGCCTGTCCAGGGATTATCCATGCCTGGACTCAAGCAGAGGCAGAGCAGTGCAGGATCATTGCAGCTCTAATGAAAACCACCCTGATGATCCCCCCTCCCCAGCAGGCTGGGCTGTAAGCAGGGCATAAACACCCTGCAGGTTTAGGGAGCACCAGCTGTGTTACACATCTCTCAGGCATGTTCGCTGCGGTGCTTTATTCCCCCGTCGGAAAAAATCCCACTTCTCAGAGCAGTACAGAACTGATTAGATTGAGGCAAGAGAAAGAGTGATGGAAAACGGTGAACAATAAAACCTGGGAGCAGGCAACAGTTTCTGGAGGAAAATAAGAGAAAATAAAGCTGATGCTTTCAAGATTAATGACTAATGACAAATAATTGTGGCTGTGGAACAGCAACGAAAAGGCAGAATGGAAACAAGAACCAGACAGAAAAACTAGGCATTAGGTCTGATGGCAAATTTAAGGCCATTAATTCATAATTGCAGCCATTACAGCCAGTAGTTTCAAGTGAGTCCAGCAATATTAAGAGCTGCTGGATGTGGTGCCCTTACAAAAGAATCTGGCTGTTATTTAGGGTCCTAAGTGAAGGCTGAACTGCTGAGAAAAGAGCTAATCCTCATCTCACATCATAGGTGTTTATAGGAATCTGTGCCCTGAAGAAGGAAAGAAGGGGGATAGAGAAGGCACCTCCCCCCATCCCCTTCTGCAGGGACAAAATGAGCCACTTTGCCCACATTTAATAACTCCTGGGCTTTTATTTCCCCCCACATGAGGAGCAGATTCTCTGTCTCTGCCGGGTGCTTCAGAAGGCAGCAAACACCAGTCCCAGAAGCTGAACGTGCCTGTCCTCCCTTGCTTCCCTTTTTCAAAGTATTTAATGACATCCAAAGATCTTTTCCCAACAGCAGGGGGTAAAAGGCAGGGCACCAGGTGAAGGAAGGTGGTTTTCTTGTGGTTTGAACGTGTCCACCCTTCTAAGGAGGTGGTTAATGTGCTGCCTGTTATTGCATCCCCGTGAATCACTTCTATTTAATTTAATGAGAAAACTGACAATTCGCTGTTACCGGTCCCTTGGAGACAAAGCCTGTCCTTCTCTGCATCACCCATGAGTTACAAAATGGCCAGTTTTGCTCAAATCCTGGAATATTTACAGCTTGAGTTGACGGAAACAGAAGGAACACAGTTAAATCTCAAGGAAGATGTGTTCCCCTCAGATCTCGCGTTCACAATAGACAGAGGCACTCAAACCAGCCTGACAGGGTACACAAGACACTTGGCAGTCTGGCAAAGCTTTGTTCCTCACAGAGATCAATCAAAGCAAGAGAGAGACTTGTCAAGGAAGTGTGGGATCAGCTGTTTTCTCCTAGTCTAGCAATGGTCGTCTTCTCTCCACTTTATTCACTTCATGCTTTTTTTTTTTTAACTCAGGTAGGAAATCTCACCTGAGATTCTGCAAAGCATTTTATCCACTTAACATCCAGCTGGTTTGAAATCAAGAAGCTCTACCAGTCCCTTGCACCTTCCAGGAGAGCAATGTCATAATGGCATGGGAGTCATCCCATTCTCTTTCCCACTAACTGGGTGAATGACCAACAGCAAAGCAACGTTTCCTTCACAGCCTTTGGCTTCTCCTCCAGACTTTTTCCCTCCCCATTTAGTTGGGATCAGACCCGCTTGTTTTCCTTGTGCTTGGAGCTCATTAGAATCCCCAGCTATTAAACTGTATCTATTTGATGCACAGAGAAAAACACTCTGACGTGCAACCAGAGAACATCTGATACCACAGTAAGTAAGAAGAGGAGGGCGATCAAAGCAGGACAGCAAGATATTGTTTCCACTTCTTTTTTTTTTTTTTTTGCTCATAATCCTATTTTTGCACGTGCCTACCAGATGTTCCCCATATCACACTCGGTACAGCCAGATGGCTCCAGAATCTCTTCCCCATCATGTATCATCAGCTATCAGTCATTTCACCAGTGATACATAATAGCCCCGTCCGAGGGGAGCGAGGTGCGCGGGGTAATTGCCTGCGCGTCCCAAAACATCTGCGCACAACGTCCCTGTGGCACCGTTCCACATTCCTGCTCACAGAAGCCCAAGTTGTGGGAGAGGAGTTCCCCCTCCGCCGTTAAACACCCGGTAATTACTGCGGGAGATAACCAGCATGTGTCACAACAACTCAATTACCACGCTCGCACCTCCGCCCAGAGAGGTCAGAGGTTCAGCTTTACACAGATCAGGCTTAAAGGCGCTGTGTAAGACAAGGTTAGATCCCGCCGCAGGATCAAGATGGGATGGACAGATGGACAACCGGAGCTGCTTCACGCCCCGGAAAGAGGCATTTGCTGTGCAGGAAAGAACTGGGACATCTTCTGTGACCAAAATTTGGGAGTGACTGGGCAGGATCTGAGTCCTGCCATCAGCTACGTTACCCTGTGCAATACACCCAGTGCCTTTAGGACATGGTTTGGTGCAGATTTGAGACTCAGTGTAGCCTGATCTTACAGCAAAAGAGCAATACTTAGAGCAAAACTATAAGAAACACCAGAATTAGGAAAATTTTAATCAATGGCAAAGGCCAGCATGTTTAGGATGAGTATTTGATGCCCCACCAAGGTGGGGAGGCAGTGGTGGGTACAAGTGCCCTTCAGCCACGTTGCAGATGCAGCAAAGCCCTGAGCACTGCTGGCTGTGTGGTGCCAGAGCAGGAGAGGAGACAATTTTAGGAAGCAAATAAAATAGAAATAGCAGATCAAATCTGAAGGGATTCTTTCTGATAGCCAAGTGACAATATTAACAACCTGGCAGCTCCCCTGGTGCCCCAACTTCTAAGGTAATCTCAGAGGAGAGCTGACAGACAGATCAGCAGCAAGAGCCATCTATGCACTGAACGAGAGGCTCATCTCTCCAAACCTCCCCATCATCCAACCAAGAAAACTGAGCCCAAGCCTCTGGCTGCACTATCCAAAGCTCTTTCCTACTCGATTTCCCTCTTTTTCAGACTGCCACTAGCAGGGCAGGCCTGGGAGGGCGCAAAGCCCCGGTTCAAATGGAGGTCAGGGATGAGGCCGTGCCTCAGAGGGGACAAATCCATCGGCCATTGCCCAGATCTGGGACAGCTGGGCCCCTCTGGCAGCTGCCAGCCCCTCCAAAGGGCTCGGAGCAGGGGAAGGCACTTTGCCCAGGGACGGTGGGGCCACGGGGCGATGGCTGCAGGGCGGAAGAGAGGGGACCGAGGGGAGAGGGCAAGGGGTGTCCAGTGATATAATTGACTGCTCAACTAATTAAAATTCCTGGGCTGCTAATTGGGGCTGGGATCTGCCTGCTGAATGCTCCCTCAGCGGCTTTGCCCAGAGAGAGGGGAGCCGGCGTCGAGGAGGGGGGTGAAAGTTTGAAAGGACCCGGGCCCCTCGTCGGGGCTGGCAGAGCCCAGAGCTGTTTTGTCTGAGCAAGTCGCCAAATTACTTGTGACAAGTGAAGGGGATTGGAAATAATGGGGGTCTGTGAAAAGCCCAGGGCACAGACAGGGGGGATCCATGAGATAATGAGGAGGCAAAGCCCTCGCATGGCTGGGGGCTTCCCACCTCCCAGCAAAGCAGTGGGGACCGGGGTGTGAGGGGACCAGGAGGATGTGTGGGACATCTGTGTGACACTTCAGTCAATATTTGGCATGGAAATGCTCTGCCTGAAGCACGATGAAAGCAGGGAGTGCCTGGAGGAGATCAGCCTGGAGCTCCCAGGAGCACTTGGCACTCCCTGCTCTCCCTCAGCTCCAGTTTTTAGGAATGGTCTTCAAACCCTCACGTCACATCACCAAAATCATGGTCACTTTTCCATTTCCCACCCCAGGTTAGGTGTTTTCCATGTATTGACCAGCTGTGTCGACAGCAGCTACGACATCCCAGCTGCTCACCTGATCCAAATAAACTCCACATCCCTATAGGATCCAGGTGCTCTGGCAGCACCAGACATGGGAAATCAGCAATCAGACTGCAATAATTAAAGTGTTCATTTACATACCAATACCCCAGATATTCTCCACCTCATATCCCTTTCACAATGATGCAGTATCCAGATCTGGAGCACGTATGAGTGCACACAGCCAATTTCTTTCTACTCACAAAAAGAAAATAGCCTATTTTTTTCCATGTCAACATGCTCTGTGTAATACCCAGCTGGTAACTTTAATATCTAATGCAGCATCCAGAGAATTGTCACGCCCAGTGAAGTGGGATGGGTGCCCTATTCACCTTGATTTGGAGAACAAAAATCCCTCTAATACTCTGGAGACATCCAGGAGATAGAAGTTTTGCAAGCAAAGTATTGGGATACATCTGATTAACGCTGGAAAGAGGAGCTGGGATGTACCACTTTTGAGAGGATCACTGAGCAGGAAAACATGGCATTGAAAGAGAAAAGAACCTGGAACTGACATCAAGTGTTTCACTTTTCCACAGGATTTCACATCTGTTTCACTGTGGCCTTCAGGTTCTTTCTTTCAGACAGAACAAAAATCCCCAGCTTGGTCTTCCTCATGCCCAGACACAGACCTGATGGGCCATTTCTCCACTGATTCCTTCCTTCATTTTTCCTCCAGTAACTTGGTGTTTCGTTTCTTTTTTCTTGGGGTTGGATTTCCCTGCAGAAGAGCTTCCAGGGAAGAAGCTGCATATTCCTTGCTCACATGGGCATTGCACCCCACTACTTTTCAGGGCACCAGACACCTCAGCTCTCCTCCTCCCCAGAGATAGCTGCACTGGCAGGGACCAGAAGAAGGGGACAAATATGCCCGTTTTTCATCATTTCAGTCATTTTTTTGAACACAGGACATTACTTTAGCCCCTTAGAAGCTGCAGGCCAGGGAGCTGTCGAATGCAGCGGACATCTCCCGGAGCTCTCCACAGCCTTCTTTTCTAGCTCCATCCAGTTGGATTCAAAGCAGATCTCATGTTTCAGCAGCACTGTGGGGACCTCGGGAGGTGCTGACATACTGGGTTTTTTCCACATCAAGTGATACAAAAGGATAAAACTCATGTTTTAGTGGAGTTTTTTCTCCCCTTTACTTCTCTAAACTCGGATTATCGAAGCTCCAGCTGAGCTCTCAAACAGCCACTGTGCAAGTCACATTCTCAGCTTCAAAGTGCTGCAGCAAACCTATGTGGCAGCTCATTTGCTGCCTGGGGTTTTTTTTAAGCCAGAGATTCCCAAAACTACCTGGAAAACAGAAACCTGATTCTCTGTGGTTGCAGCCCTCCTCTCCCCTGAAGGCCACCTTATTCCCAGCACAAAGCTGTGACTCCTAAGCCACTGCTTGCCATATGTCCTTGACAACACACCACCAATTCAGGACACAGAGGTTGAGTCAAGCTCTCCTGGACCCATTTAGGGCCTCTGATTTTTCCTATTCAGGAGCAAAATAACAAAAACGCTTTGAAAGTGAAGCCTGCTGTAATTGTGATGGCAGTGCTCCTTTCCTAGAAAGTTCCAAAAGCCATTCTGTGTGATTCTCGAGGTCTTCATCCCCCCTTTTTTGTACAGGAAGACTTCAAAGCCCTGATGGGCAAGTGGGGCTGAGGGCTGCCAGAGTCAGCAGCAGCATTCCTGGGTCCTGTGAAGGCAGAGAGAGGGCACAGAGGGGGAGAGGATGGAGCTACAGGATTGTCTGCATTTTTCCTTAACAGTTTGGGGTCAAGCCTGATCCCTGGTGGGGTCAGCTCTTTTACAGTCTAACACGCCCAAGTCAAAGGAGACTGCCTCTTCTCCACGGGAATCCAGCCAGAGGGAGGCTCTGCAGCTCCTCCAGGAATACAAGAGTCAGAGGTGGATGGAGAAAAACGTGGGGAAAGGAGGAGACACAGCAGGGGGGCAGGACGTGGTGATGCTGGACAGCAACTGGATGCACAGGACCTGTCCCCTGCCTGGGGAGGGACCCATCCCATGGGTGCCTCTCAGCAGCACTGCACCCCAGCATCCCTTCTCATAAAGCACTGGGTTATATCCACCATGGGACCTGGTTTGAGATCAGCATAGGAGGTGATGTCAAGAGTCACAACAATCACCTAAAAACCCTTTACATCATCTACAGGATGCTTCTCACCAGCAAAATTACCCCGGAAAATTGAAGTCATGGTGACTCCACAGCACTTTGCAAAACGTTGACACCTCTGATAAGAAAGAAGGGAAGGAAATGAGGAAATCTGTGCGGCTGAGTAATACCTAAACATGCCACACACCGGTGCTGAGAAAGAGGTTTGGGCAAAACAGCAACCGAAAAGGAGATACAGAGAAAGAAGAGTTGCCCACACTGCCCAGCTCACATGAACTGAATGGGATGTTACGTGCAAAGAGAAATAAGACATAAAACAGGAAGATGTCAAAGTTATTTTTTTCCAAATGTAAGCTCCATTACACAAGGGGAAAGGTGTGTATTAACTGCAATAAAAAAAGAAGCTTTTATAGAGATGGATTTGTCTGGCCTGTCCTCCTTAAACCAGAGGTTATAAATTGTGACGGATCATATATGTTTTTGGGAAGTGAAGGCAGTGCTCTCAGGAAAAAAAAGGGAATTGGGGAATGGGTCTGAAAGTTCTCCAAGAAAAAGGCTTGGGAGACACATTTTACATTAGGCTTTTTCTCTCATCTTGGAGCTGGTGTTGTTCTGATCCACAGGAGAAGGAAACTTTTTTCACTGTTCTCTTCCTACAGGCTCTGTTTGCAGACCTACAACGCGGATGAGCTTAAAGCCTGTTGTTTGTGGACTTCAGATTATGAGAAGGGGATAAATGATGAAAACACCACATTCCAGCAGCTGTGTTATCTCCCTCCGTGCATCGATCTCGCCGCAAACATTCCAGCGCCCCAATTCTGCCGGCAAAGCCACTCAAGAATAGCAGAGCTCAGAGCAGCAAGTTTGAACAAAAGATAATCATTTTTATCTCTCCCCTTTCAAGTTTTTGTAACAAAAGCCTGTTCCTGTCTGGCCAAGGAACAGATCTGCCTGCCACAGCCAGACTTCAAATATTTCTGATTGACCTCACCCCGTAAAATAGTCACCATTAAAGTGTTCTAAGAATAATTCTCAGAAATCATGAGTCACTGTCTGATTTCAGCAGAAAGGGCTAAAATTATTAAATTATTCACTATGAATTATTCACTGATAATTACACTGTAGTTAGAGATCTCCGTGTAGACGGTTCATTACGAGCAAACCGCTTGTGCGCAGTTAATATTTCACCCAAGACCCCACTTTTGTCACTGCACATCATATATAATGAAGCAGAAATACTGGTGGCCATTGGAGGCAATCAGAGAGAGATTAAATGTGGAGGGAAACTGCTGCTATTTTTAATTCTCAAACAGCTTTGCCAAGTGAAGCACCGGTCAGAGCATCACTTTCTCCGGTTTCGGAGCCAGCCGGGATGAGTTCCTTGGAGAAACACAGCACAGGCAGTGAGGAGAGGAGGAACTGAGCTGGCAATCACAGAGCAAATTCACCTTTTGCTCTTCTTTTGCTGATGACTGCTGGGAATCTTTCTAAATTCAGGCTCTTCGGGACTGCAGACAGTTCAGTCTTGCTTGTCCACCTGCTGCTCACACAGAGCTGTTTTGGCAACAAAACTGCTGTTTACCTGCCATTACACTGGCAGGGGTGGCACAAAAAGCTGGCAGAGAGGAGAAGGCCACCCTGAGAGCTTCTCACCTGCCAGGGAAGCGGGTGGAAAGCTTGTCTCCCCCATGCTTCCAGGCAAGGATTCCGGGTTTTGTCGCCAAGAGCCACCTCAGCGTAGCTGAGCTGACACCATCTCCTGCAGAATAACAGCCCTTAAAGTCTGTGTGGGCTCTATCCCAGAGTGCTCCCAGCTCACCTGGTTGCTTCTCTATCCTTTTCCCTCACCAGCCTGGCCTCAGTGATGCTGGGATGTAGAAACAGCCAGGGTGGCTTCCCTCCAGCCCAGTGCCACAGAACACGCTGCCAACCAGGACAGGGTCCTCAGGCACAGCTCCAAGAGCACAGCCCGGACCCCCACCAGCTTCTGGAGCATCCAACAGGCTCTCCCAGACATTCACCCACAGCTCAGAGGCTTCAGCCTCCTCTGGGAGGCTCTCAACGCCCAAATAAAATCCACATGCCCAATGCTGTGAATACAAACTCCTCATTTTGATGGTCAAACAACGTGGCACAGGCACTTGCCACAGGCAGGAGGACCAGGGCAGCTATTGTACATTGGGCCCCTCTCTTGGAAACATGTCGTGTTTTCCAGCTCTGCTGTTTCCTATCACGTAAACACAGCTAGGTAATCACCAACTTTTCTGGGCAGGGCTTGTGTGTCATCAGAGGAGAAGTACACAAGTCACCTGGTTTATCCAGTCCTTGCTAAATCTGAGAAGGTACAACTGGTTCTTAGGGTGCATTTTTCTGGGGACAGCCCCATGAAAATAACATCTCTCAGGCACTCTCAACTTGGGAAAATGAGAGCAGAAGGGTCTATGGGAGAAAGTCTATGTGAGACTATGTGTTTCTATGAGACAATTTTGGCAGGGCAGAGAGGATGAACAGGGAGATGCTGGAGTCACTTCCATGTCTCCGTGGGATTTTATCACACAGGGCTGGGGATGCAAGACTGTAAGTGTTGTTTTATTGCTAATAACTGGTCATCCCATCCTCTGTTTCAGTCACTGCACTTCACAGACACAGGCAATGGATTTAATGCCAAAACCTCTCATCAGACCATCTGTCATGAGAAGTGGGAAGGGTTGAAGGCAGAAAAGATCTGGACATGTGCAACCAGGAATCTGGGCTGGAAAAAAAATGTACTTTCTCCCTTTTTCTGTCATCCCAGGGGGATACACCAGAGCTGGGGATGGCTGTGTCCTCTGTGATGTGGGCAGGCAAGGCAGAGGATGGGGACACTGGGATGCAGTTGTGTTGCTACACTCCACAGGGCCCTTCAATTGCACGTTGAGCAGGTGAGAAGTTTAACATCATCAAAGACTTACAGCTTAGCTACTCATCCTGTTAAATAAAGAGTCATCCTCAGCCCACTTCAGATGTGCTGTCTCTTAGTTGTACTTGATACCCACAAGCTTTTTTAATTGGAAAAAGCAGCCAGCAATCATTTTATGCGTTACCTCAAAATCCTATCCTATTTAGCTGCTCTGTGCAAGAACCACTTCCATACCTTGACCATCCCTCTTGCCTCCCCCTGAACCTTTCCCCATCCTTCCCTCTCCTGCCAGAGACGGTGGCAGGCCACTCATGATGTGGATGCACCCTGTGTCACGGCAGAATACTGTTTGCTATTTACTTCCCTGTTTTTCTAGTAATTCCTATCATTTTAGTCACTTCCTCTGACTGCTGCTGAGAAGAGAGTTGGTATTTTCATCCAGCTCTCTATTATAGCCATCAGATCTCATTGGCCAGTGGTAACAGCCAGTGCAGAGCCCATTACAGCCCGTATAAAATTAGGATTGTTTTCTCCCCGGTGAAGACAGCGCAGGAAAACAGAAGGACTTGCTCAAAAATCACATGGCTCTTGTCCCTCTCCTTATCCCGAAGTCCTTAATTCTGCTCTTTTGGAAAGGTGCAACGGGTTTCCATACTTTTCTCCTTTGGTTTGGCTTTTTTTCCTGACTGAAACTCCTCACATTTCTGGCTCTCTACCTTGGGGAAGTTGAGGCAAAGGGCTTTCAAGGATGGAGTCATGTATAGTGTTACCTCAGCACCGTGTTTTAAGACATTTCTCGGGCTTTTATGCTCACCCTCACTCTTTTTCCACACCAGCATTGATTACAGCAGGTAATTGTTTTCTAATTGGCCCGCAGCTGCTTATCTATCTTAGATAATTAAAGTGAAGAAGTAGAAATAAGAAAAGAAAACGGAACTTTATTCTTAAGTAGCCGCCTATCGACTGCCTCGATCGATTGAGAGGTCACTTTGCGCAGACACGCGAGCGGGGCACGTCCTTGACTGAAACACACACCCTGACAGACCCAGTAAGATGTGGCCCAACCTCTCACTCCTGCTTCTCTCCCAAGGCCCACCTTTATTTCTTTCTACACCACCTTAATTTCTCACTACACCACAGTTTCAACAACCTTGGCCGCACGGTGCCTGTGCGGGACGTTGCAAGGTGCCAAAAATCTCCTCTGGTTTGGAGGACATCACCCAACCATTCGTCTGCCTCCAAGAGGCAACACAAGGAATGTCAGCGGGTGCTACAGACTGGTTTAGCTGGGCTGGCAGGAGCACACACGGACTCGGTATCTTCAAGATCTCTACTCCCTTGTCAAGTTGGATTGAAACCAGACAAGGAAACTATCGACTGCTCAACCACGGGGCTAGAAAATCGTTGGGAAGGGTGGAGCCAGAGCACAGCCTGATGCACAGCCCAGCTCCCCTGTCAAGGAAGGCATCCCAGAGCCTCCTCATTGCAAACCTGCCGGATTTTACCTCCAAACCCACCCAGCTGTGTTTAATAGCAAGTGCATCAAGGCACTCCATCTTCTCACAAATGCTGACACCAGTCATAACTCAGACTCCCCTCTGGAAAGCACTTGCTGCCCAAAGCAATCAAGAAATTTTCCAAGAAGCATAAGAGCTCGGAGTGAGGCTGTACTTTGTAGAGAGAGCTCGAGTTAAAATCCAGTTCCCTGCTAACTTGGCAAGAAGGGCTCAGGTAGAGCCTTTGAAAGGCAACTCAAAGCAGCTGGGCTGAGATGGCAAAAGTTGTTAGACCTGACCCAGTCTGAACAGCCAGCACATGCTACACACCTCAGGCAACTAAAAACCATGCACAGGGCAAGTGTGACAGAGATCCCACCAAACCTGGCAAAACAGTGCAGGAAAGTCATTATCAGAGCTGAGAAGATAAGCTAATGAGGGTCTGTAGATTAATCTGCTGGCACAACTTTAGCTTTGCACTTGGGCAAGATGTACAGTTTAGAGCTTGTCCTTCTAAGAGCAGAAGTCCTGACTGTCTTCCAACATCTACCTCCTGCAATTTCCAAACCCAACTGGGATGCTGGGCTTTGCAGAGGCCAGCAAAACCTCCAGCACCTGAGTTTCAAGCAAACAGAGAGAAGTGGGGCAGAAACCACCCAGAAACCACAGCAGAGATGCGTTTGTCTCTCTGTAGATGTTCAGGATGCCACCAAAGCTGTTGTACATTTTCCCCATAAAGAGTGGAAAATAAAAACACATACTTCTGGGGATTAATTTTCTTTTAAGGTAACAAAATCTCACCCCAGATGCCCCCCTTTCTGACCTCTGCCAAGGAAGGAATGTCAGAAGACCAGCCCAGACCAGCAACGAGGACCTGTGAAGGTACACAAGAGGAAAGCCCTCTCCAGCCCAGGCAAGGCTGAAGCTTCAGTGTGGGTTAAGGAATGTGTGTTGACTTCAGCTGTCTAATTTCTGTGTACATTACCCAGAGACCTCAGCACAGCGACACTGAGGTGACACACACAAACCTCCCTCGATCGAGAGCTGACTTTCAACATGCCACTTCCAAAGATCACCTGGTGAACTAAGGAAATCCTGTTCCACCAGCCACCTAGAAACCCCAAATTACATTCTCTTAGCACACAGCATGATAAAAATTCAAAATCAATTTCAGCAAAGTGCTTTTTAACTAAACTATATGGTTTTATTTGCTATTCCCCCCCACCCTCCTCTGCAAATCATACTGGAAATGCTCCAAGCAGGAACCTTCTTTGTGTCTGTGCATGTAAAACTTCCAAGTACATGCTAATTCAGTTTAATTATGGATTTACTTCACTGGCTGCATTGCTAATGCCAGCAACAGCCAATATTTGCAGCCAAGGAAATGAGGGAAAAGGAAAGCAAGGTTTTCCGTGCTCGTGTCCCTCTCAAACCCTGTCCCTGTGTCCCCATCCATTCAGAACTTGGTGTGCAGGAACACCGCAAAGATAACCCTCTCTTTATTTGTACAATTTATTAGATAATCTCCTTCTAATCGAGAACTAATTAAAGGAAGTGAATGCTTGGTTGGAAACGGGGATTAAAATGTGGATAATTATCATAAACGCTACATTTGTTGTTCCAGCCTGCTCTGCTCTCCTCCTCCCCTCTCCCTTTCCCCCCAGTCCCTCTCCCAGGCTGCTCCTGATAATGCTCAGACTGTCTCAGAGGGGGTTTGCTTTCACAATCAATTATTTTCTTTTTTGTCTCCCTCGCTAATGTTTCGTTTGTGTGAGAACATTAGTGAGAACTATTTTCTTTGCCTTGTAAATTCATTTAGACGACAGTGACAGAAGGTGGGGAGGTGGCAGCTGTAGGAGAAAAAAAAGGAAACAGGAACATTAAACTGAAGCTTATAAATTATTTCATCTTCTCCAGACAATCCAGATCTGTCACTGCTGTGTGTGAGGGGAATTTTTTTTTTTTTTTTTTTTTTTTTTTTTGTCCAAGAGTTCCTCAGAGGCACAAGACATTGATGTATGTGGGAGGCTGATGGGAGAGTCTCTGCACAGCTCTTTTTGCCTGCTCACCTGCCAGAGCTGCTAGCAAGGACCATGGTCACTGTGGTCTCATCAGACACAGTATCTAGGTCACAGCCAGCAAGGAAAAATTTAGTTTAACTAGTCCTGCTTGGCTACAGCACATTTTAAAGCCTGTTCCATGCAGGCAGAGCCTATTGCTTTGTTGTAGTGTCCACTCAGGACCACTTCTTGCTCAGGCAAACATTTTGAGAAGCAGGAGATGGTTCATGTCAAGCCACACCACCTCCAAATGAGGTTTTGTAGCCCAAGAAGCTCTTGCACTAGGAGTGATGTGAGGCTCCGTTCCCTCAGTGGCATCCTGCAAGCCCAAGGCTGATGACCCAATGGATGGGAAGAACAGATGCCACAGCACACACAGGACTCCTCTCTCCCTGGATCAGATGTTACCCATGAGAACATAAATAATTACTCCTTTAAAAGTTCTGTAGGCAGAAGAAAAGGTGAAAATGGGGAAAAATAGGTGTGTAGAGAGCAGGACCCTTGACAGAACAAGACAAGGGATGTTGTTGGAACCATGGCCAAGATGCAGCAAAATGATGGTGGGTTTTCACAAAATACGTGGGACAATTTTTGTGTCTGGATTTTTTGAGGATTAGGCAATAAATAAAGTGCTAAAAGCACAGAAGTGACAGGCAGATATTTTCTTTTTTCTTTACTTCTAAGGAGGAGAAAGTCTCTTCCTGCCTAACCTGTACCAGGCATGTCATAGTCCAATGTGATGGCCTATCACCCTTCAATCAGTCCCCCAGATTTTAATGGAAGGGATGTGACAACCCCCAGCTGAAAAAACACACTTTGAAACACTGTCATTTAGCTTGCTTAAGTGATTTTGCTTTTGGTAGTCTTTCCACCAATCCTGGGAAGAAGTGATGCTCAGAGGGGCTGGCAAACGGCACGGAGAGGTTTCCTGTTCAAGGCCAGCATATCCCACACCACCACTGCCACCAGGGATTGTCCCCACTCAATGGGGACAGCAAAACAGCCCTTTCACAAAGAACATAAGATTTTGATGCCAATCCATTCCACGGCTTAGGGAAAGTACCTCTGACTTAAAGCCATGCCTAGCTTTGGCACAGTTCAAACCAGGCCAAGCACAGATTTTCCCCCCCGAATCAGGGAACTCTGGATTTACATCCATCCAGGAGAGAAGCCCTGTGTACAAACACACAGTGCGTTAGCATATTGTTAGTTCTGAAAAATTTGAACTATTACATTTCAAAGAGATATGTAATGCATAAGCATCTGGGCTCATATATCTTTCTCATCGTCCCCCCTGCCTTGAAGGAAGGTCTTGCTCTCTAAGAATCTAGACAAGAAAAACACTCCAACAAAATGAAAAGCAACCTGGCTGGTGATTTATATAAAAGATGACATCTCCAGAAATCCCAAACTTCAAAGGGGCAGCTTTCAGCTCGTGACTATCCACTTCCTTCAGCCCTCAAGGCTAGTGTCAGGATTTTACAGCCACGGGAATCATTTGATCTCTCCAAATGGCAGCTCGGTGGTCTAGCACACTTCTGGATGTCAAAAAAGCATGCACTGCCACCAGCAATATTCTGCAGGGGTTAGTCTTTGAAAGGACAGATTGAGGTGAAACAATTGAAAGATTCAGTGGCAGGAGGAGGAGGGGGGAAAGAAGGATATTTTAAAGGACAGTCGCATGCTGAGGGACTTTGTGGTCCAGTTTACGCGATGCTGGAGCACAGGGCTGGTGGCACAGGGGGATGTCAGAGGTTCCCAGGTGTGATGGCCATGCCAGCACAGTGCATCCACCTCTAAGGACTCCTCCTCATCTCACACAACAGCCTGTGGCTCCTGCAGGAGGTGCATGGAGTCTGTTTACAGGCTTGGGGAAAGCACACGGGACTGGGTGCAGGAGTACAAGTCTGCTCTGTGGCATCCCAGGGAAGCCACCATCCTCCTCCTCACCCTCCAGAACAAGCTGCAAGTCCCAGCCCTCCCCCAGGACATGCAAGGGAGGGGACAGAAGAAGCTGCCAGGATAAGTAATTGGCTGCCTGCTGGTGAGAACTCTTAATTAGAGGCTTTTCAGCAACTAAATGTTTACGTGGAGTTAATGTATTTACTTTGTTGCATACACACTGTAATAACAGAGCACCCTTCCTATGCCTCAGCAATTAGAGAAGTGTATTGCAAACAAACAGACCCACAACATCCAACGGATGGGCTCACACAGTCCCTTTCCCCACGGCCCAGAGCATCCCTGAGGGATGGCGTGGCCACAGCTTTCCCAGGGCAATGCCGTGGGTGACGGTGCTGCTGGAGCAGGGTCCCGTAGTCCAAGCGGGCAAGAATCTTTCCCCCATCCAGCCCAGAAAACAGTAAATGGAGCCCAGTCTTCACATTGCTCACTGGGAAAAACAGCTCTTTCTAAGCAGCACACTGAATTGTGCACTGGCTGCAGTTTCTGAACAGATTGGAGATGCTGCGCTGCCGCAGTTTAATAGAGTCGGTATTTATTCCTGTGTGGGAGAAACACTCCATTATCTGGCTTATTAATTGTTAGTTAAGTAATGGGAAGGTGCCCAGAGCAGGAGATGAGCCCTCATCACTTGTTATTAGCTTAGAAACCGGCAGAAATAAAATAACTGAGGATAAATTATCACAAGTGCTGCCCCAAGTACCGCAAACTGACAGATCTGCTCAGAGGGGAATTCGCCGAGCGCTCTCGGGGGGGAGCAGGGAAGAGAGAGCAACAGTCAGTCCAACTGGATACTTCTTTTTTTAATGAAAAGATTTCATCATCTTGCATTTTGAACACCACTTTTCATGGCTGGGATCACATGGATATTCATGGCTGGGAGGGTATATCCCTGCTCCTGTAGGAAAACTCAATTTATTAGTCTATCACTGACAGCTTTGGCATTGGTAGCTTAATGCTGCACGAGAAAAAGGGTGGAGGGTATTAAAAAAGCAACTTGCAGCTGCAAACAGTCTGGCCTGGTCACTGCAGGGCTGAAATAGCCTCAAAAAATACAGGCAACCCTGTCTGGGGTTGGAGCAGGGATGGGAGTCTTCATAAAATTAGTTTAACAAGGATATCAAGCAGCAGCCAAAAAACCACCAATGAAGAGATATGAGACCCTGTCTTGAACCCCAGAGAGGTAAAAGCATCCAGGTTTCTCCAACCTTGTGAGAGCTACCACACGTAAACCAGTAAAATCCAACTACGTGTTGGGCATCCACAACCATTTCTCCCAAATCCACCTTTCAGTCATGGCCACAGAGTCTCAATTTGCTGGTCTCCATGCAGGGTTTTGAGCTGATTGCCCATTCAGGCAGAGAATTCCTGTCTATGCACAACAACAGGGAGGGACAGGAGGCTCCCACCTTTGTAGAGAGGAAGGTCTTGGATCCAGGGGCAAGAGTAGGGTGCCCACAGGGACCTGGATCAGCAGAAACCACCATTCATTTCCAGAGGAAAGCAGAATACCATGATACACAGCATAAAGAAATTTATCAGAACTAATGTATTTTGTGATATAATTCAGAAGAGGCAGAGTTCTAACAAAAAGGAAAGTCAGTTGCTCCAGTCTTTGCAGCCACTTGCTCAGAAAGCTCATCCCAGCAGCCTTTTCACAGCACATGCAATATTTTTACCTGCAGATCTGTAGGCAGATAAAAGGGGAAAGAATAGACCAGGACCCTGAGCCAACATGAGCAGCACACAGACATTATCCAGAAAACAGCTACAACCAAAGCTTTGGGCTAACCTTGCACATTGGAGCTGAGATTGAACCATCATCTCATCTAGGAGAACACAGAAGCACCTGAGGCAGCTCCCCACACTCTGCTCCCCAAGGAGGCAGCTCCAAACAGCAAAATAGACATTTATGGATACTCCAGATTGAGGGTCCAGCCTCAGATTGCTCCTTCCCTGGTACTTTACAATAGTTAAAAAATTAATCCTAGAATCACAGAATGGTTTAGGCTCTCAGGGACATTAAAGATCATCTTATTCCATCCCCCTGCCATGGGCAGGGACACCTTATACTATCCCAGCTTGCTCCAAGCCCCATCCAACCTGCCCTTGCAGGCTTTATTCACGTGCTTCACTTGGTCACTAAACACCAGTGTTCCTAAGGCAGTAAATGATCTCTGAAGAATTAATTGTTCTGATTTCATTCTCCATATGCAGAGTTTTCCCCTCCCGCTGTCCACACTACGGACACACAGCACCCTGAAGTCAACCCCAGAGCCCAGAACAAGCCCTGCCCACACCACAGAGTCCTTTTTCTAAAGAAGGTTTATGAGAGTTGTGCCACTTACCAAGCCTTATCACTTCAGGTAAGCATCTCTTACTCCATGTTTCATTTAATCCCTTCTAGCAATACAGCAATAAACGCTGTTTCATCTGCATCCTGCAACAGAGCACCCAAGATCCAAGCTCATTCCCAAAGGTATTTGTTTGTGAGAGAAAAGCCAGCCCTGGAGAACTCCAAAAACACTGCATCTAGCTCAGCCTCTTCACTTCCATGTGCATCTCAAGGCAAAACAGAAGAATTCTTTAGGAGTAACAGTGCTCTGAGAAACAAATTCACTCACATCTGCTCCCACATCCACAGTCTCCAGGTATTTCTTACCTGCTATCCCGTGTCTTCAAGTTTCCTCTAACTTCAGCTGCCAGAACAAAGCAGAAAAGTTTGGGAGTGTCTCACTCCCGCTTTTATAAGCTCTTGCAGCCACAAAAACTGCTCACAGGTGGGCTAAGCAAGGCAGCCCAATTAGGCCTCCCTAACAAGGTCCTTTCATTTAAGTGGATACATATGTACCTTTCATTTTCTGAAGGTGCTTCCTTTGCTGCATCTTCCCAGAGAGGGTGCTCTACCTCCAAATTGCTTATCAATTGAAGAATGCTTTGCAAATGCTACATTTTCCTGCGCCTATCTTGTAACTTTGAGGGTCTATAACTCATTTGAAAGTGCTGGTGCTTGAAAAGGAGTGCTCTGTTCGTGGGGACTACCTAATACCACAGAAGTAGATGAGCTTCAGATGAGATGAAAGGAGACAGACAAGCCAGAGAGAAGCTTTCCTCATATTATCTCTGAATATTGATAATCTGGGTTATTACTGCATCACAGGACTCTTCTCATGGATAAATTGTAAGGTTTATATGTGAAAATACAGCACCTGCCATCAGTATAAGCGGGACTTTCCACAAGGGCTTGGAGTGATAGGACAAGGAGAAATGGTTATAAGTGATAGAGGGCAGGTTTAGATTAAATATTTGGAAGGAATTGTTCCCTGTGAGGGTGGTGAGGCCCTGGCCCAGGTTGCCCAGAGAGGTTGTGGATTCCCCATCCCTCAAGGTGTCCAAGGCCAGGTTGGGCAGGGCTTGGAGCGACCTGCGATAGTGGAAGGTGTCTCTGCCCAAGGCAGGGGGTTGGAACTTGTTAAGGTCCCTTCCAACCCAATCCATTCTGGAATCCTATGATTTATTTCTTTTCTGGATTCAGGCTGCTCTGTGTCCTAATCCCAGATGGAAACAAGGCTCCCTGGCTGCCATTCACACCTCACCCATGGAAAGTAATCTTATCTCTCTGACTTCTCCCTTCCCAGCCTAGCTTGCTCAGCTTCTGAACTTAAGACCATTTGTGCTTAATTTAAATGTTTTTTCATCATTTAGGGGCAGTTAGTGCTGTCCCTCCAGGTGCAGTTGTGTCCCTCTGTAACTCCATGCCATTGCAAGTCTCCTCTCCGGAGTGCTGGGGGTGGGAAGAGCTGCACTGCAGTGAGTTTGTGCTAAAACTTTTGCAAGGATGTAGTTTAATTGGCTGACAGGTAGAGCTAGAGAGCACTGAAGATATGGAGAAGACTTTAGCATCGGAGGTAGAGCGGGATGTGTGCCAGGAAAAAAGATCCATGTCAAAGGGAGCTGCCCCAGCTCTTCCTCTCACTGCTCCAGAGGCGATTTTGTCTTGGAGGAAGCTCTCACGTACACTGTGATTTTTGTGAGAGGCAGGGACCAGAAAGGTAGGCAGGATGAAAATCAATCAGGATTTGTCAAATACACCGGAGAACTCATTTTTATGAGATAAGTGCCTTCAGAGGAAGCGTTGGTAGACACCTTCCACATGTTCAGCCTACTTAGTGGCAAAGTATGCAACATTAATCACTGTCACTCCAAGGAGCCGGGTTCCAGCTGAACCACCTTCCCTGCTCTCCCCTCCCAGCAAGAGAAGTTGCATCCACAGACCTGTGAACCTGCAAATCAGGCTGATGCTCTTGGCAGCTGCTGTACCAACCCATCACTTACTTGGTGCTGAGCCGCCCGCTGTGCTCCAGCCAGTTATATGCTGAATGGATGCCCATTTTATTCAAGATAATTAGCAGTGTGGGCCAAAACAGTGTTAGAGCTGCCTCCTGCCTCTTAGCAGATGAAGTTCATGTGCTGCTGTCCTGCTGCAGTGGGACCTTGCCCTTGGAAGCAGCATGAAAGGATTAAAGTGACTGGATTGGCAAACACCTTTTTCTCAGAAAAATTATCAGCAGCCAGTGGAGATGGTTTGACTGTCTGTGCTGACAGCTGAGCACTCAGGAACTCTGAGGAAAGAGTGGTTGGAGAGCAGGAGCAGACCATGGGAATCCAGAGCAGCACCGGAACAGAAGAGCCTTCAAGGACCCAAGTTATTTAAGTTATAGAAAAGGAAAAAGGGATGTGCTTCCAGGATGTTATCTCCATCCCCCTCCGCCTGGCTCCTGCACCTGTGGAACATCATGTGCTGCTGGGAGTCTTTGTGGTGTCTTACACGCACCCATCCTGAAGATGAGTGAGAGGATTTCATCACAGCAGGGTGAGAGGACAGCCCTGTCCTAAGGGGGATTCACAATGGACTTCTCTTTTCCCATCTGTCAACACATTTGCAGGCTGTTAATTTATTTTTTTTTTATTGTTGCACTGCAGATCTTGTCCCCCCATTTTAATAGCCTGATTTAAGGGTCTCAGCTCTTATTTTTGAGGTATGGCCTTGGGCAGTCACACTGGATAACACCTGCTAGGTTAAATATTGCACCTGGGGAGTGAGGGAAACTGGTTTGTGGCAATAGGTGTGAGGAGCCTGTGGATTGCACTGTTAAGAGTAGAAGGAGAGAAAGAAATGGCTAGGAAGGCATAAAAAGACCCTATTTTCAGGTTTTAAGCCAGTTACCATCTTTAGGGATTAGCTTCAGCTCAGGAGCAAATTGCCCTAAGGCCTCCTGTCACAGGGCTCTGCTCTGCACCACTGCAGCTGTCCTGGGGCCACGGGATTAGGGAGATGAGGCTCCACTGGATCTGTTCCTTGCAGCAATGGTGACACCCTTTGCATGAGGAGACGATCAGCATTTCCAGAGCCTCCTGGCCAGGCAGGATGACGCCCCTTGATTTAATAGAACAGCAAAGAGAGACCACAAGGACCATTAACCCACTTCCACTCCCACCATCTCCAGAAAAGTTGAGTCAAGAGGTGCAGCCTCCTCGTCTTACTGATCCAGGCTCAATTTGCCAGGCAGGGCTTGCTGTGGTTTGTTTTTTGCTTCCCCCCTCACCCCTTCGTGCATCTGCCCTGCCTCTCAAAGGCTTTCTGCTAGAAGGCTGGAATAGCAGCAGCCCTGTGCTTGCAGCCCTTCCCCACATTCCCTTCTCTCCAGGTGACCGAAGATGCTGCCACAATTTTGGGAATACCTTTTTTCCCCCATTTAACATCACGATTGACTTCCTTGTGTGTGTGATACCAGCCACGAGTCCTGCAACCAACACATGGGGCAGCTGCCAGAGCTGGAGGTATATAAGGGCTTTGAGACTCTATTACAGGTGGCCACGCAGGTTGCATTTCAGAAAACGGGATCCCAACTGGACACAGAAGGTCCAAGGGGGTCTCTGGATCTTTTCTAGAGGAGAGATTCAACTTCCAGGCCACGCTGCTCCCTTCCCTGTGGCACAGACTGCTGGTGGCACACACCACAAAGGTGAGAAAATTGGTGTGAGATCCTTCTACACCGGGCGAAGGAAAATAACAGAGCTAAAGAGAAGCAAGACCAAGCAAACACCATCCCCACCTCCCCCTTTCAGGGTTGTTTCATGAGGGCATCTGCAGAATCACAAGAATCTGGGCTTTTTGGGTTATAAAGGGCCTGTGGTCCCATGCCAGGGATGGCACCAAATCCAACTCTCCAGAAGCTGCCCAGCAGGAAGGTAACTCCTGTGTGTTTTGGGGTCAGTTACCACATGTCATCCCACAAGGGCTTTTATGAGCCATCCACTCATAGCTCAGGAGTGAGGGAAGTCCAAAATTAATTCAACAGGTTGTAGCAGCGAGGACAATCAAGGACCTAGAGCTTCATTTTGTGGAGCTGCTGTCAGCAGACAAATAAAAGACCGTGGCACGACTCCATGCAAGTCTAGGGCACCAGAAAATAACATACCCAGCATATTCTGTGGTTATTGGACAAGGAGAGAAGGAAAGAGAAGGGAAATTAATAAAACTCAGGCTGCCAATGCCCCAGACTCTTCTTCTCTCACCCTAAAAAGTGGCAAGGATTCTGAAAATTAGATGGAGTTGATCAGCATTAAACATTTGAAAGTCAATGTTTTTAACTTGGGTTTATCTTTCCCTCTCAATTCCTACATCAGAGAAAGCAAAAAGCTTTTGAATGCCATACATACAAACATTTTTTATGCCTTTTCGTTTTCGCTTTTGCTTAGCAGTGAATAAAAGCTTGACTCCTACATCAAACCCTCCAGAGCCCAGTCAGTCAACCCCCTGTCAAGGTTATCTCATGGCTTATGGACTGTGGGAGAAATGGATTGCTGCATGGCAGGAACCACCAAAAAACCCCCCACTTATTTATTCAAGGGATGACCTAAAGGCTGTGGTATCTTTTGGCTCTCTCTGGCTCCAAAAAGGCACAAGCCAGGATGACCTGAAGTCTTGTTCTCACCCACAGGCACAGGAGCACAGGGGTAGTCAGAGGGATGTTGTCACCATCTCCCAGCCTGGCTTACCTCCTGCTGTCAGAATTTGGTGACCCCCAAGCAGAGGTGCCAAAAGGGAGGGTGAGGACACTCCCTAATCTGCCCCTGCACAATGTCCAACCAAACAGTGAAATCTCAGCTGCTTCTCCTCACTCCTTCTGCTCAGAAGCCAGGGATTTATCCAGAACAAAGGAGAAGCAGAGAAAAAACCCGAAGGCTTTGGATACAAGTATTTATTTGCAGGTGCTAAATGATTTCTTGATTAATTCTGCAAACTGCTACTCACTCCTCTCCAGCCCTCGTCACTCGGCGTTTCATGGGGAAAGCGTTTTGGTTCAACAAAGAGAACTTTCAGGCTGAAATGTGCCTGGTGTGGGCAGCAGGGCAGTAATTGGCTCGAAAAACAAAACAGTGAGGAAGAATGTGCAACTAATCTGAAACCCTTTAAGCCAGATAAGGGCTTTGGTTTGCCATCAGCACATGTCTAAACTTTTCCAGACCTAATAAAGAAGCATTATCGCTGTAGCAGATGTTAAATGTGAGTGGTACTTCAAGGGGAGGGAGGGAAAGAAATAACATGTATATAAATATAAATACAGATACCACAAAAGGCTCTCAAATTGCAGGCTTTCACGTCCCTCTGTTTTACAGTGGGATAACATCAAAATTAACAGGTCAATATGAAGGGACCCAAGAAGAAACATGGAGAGAGACTATTTACAAGGGCCTGGAGTGACAGGACAAGGGGCAGTGGCTTCACTCTGACAGAGGGAAGGGTTAAGATGGGATGTTAGAAAAGAATTTTTCCCTATGAGGGTGGTGGGGCCCTGGCACAGGTTGCCCAGAGAAGCTGTGGCTGCCCTGGATCCCTGGAAGTGTCCAAGGCCAGGTTGGATGGGGCTTGGAGCAACCTGGGCTAGTGGAAGGTGTCCCTGCCCGTGGCAGGGGGGTTGAACAAAGTGATTTTTAAGGTCTCTTCCCACCCAGTCATTCTATGATTCTCGGAACATGTGTTTACAGGAAAGGAAAGGCCATCCCAGCCTTTCACCAGCAGCCCAAACAGGATTTGAACACAGACTGTCTTCCCAAGTCCTCAGCGTTGCCCTTTGCCCCAAGGAGCACACACAGAAAATATGTGGCAGATCCAAGGTTTTGGAGATATTAATAACACAAACAGTGTAAACCATTAGATCAGGCTCCTGCCTGCCAGGGAAAAGCCTGGCTATGGAAGGTCATTGACATCCTGAAATCCTGGAGGTTCCAAGGAGTGCTTTTTAGGTTATTTGTGATTTACTGCATGATATGGGATTCCCCTTTCCAGCCTGGGACCAGCCTTACTCAGAAAAAGAAGAGTCCTGTGCAATTTATTACCTCTTCCTATCTAAATACAGCAGTACAAAGCAGATAATCAGATCTGTGACAATTTAATTATCACCCTCCTAAGGCAGCTGCCCCATCCTGACCCCGCTGGGGAGCACATGGTGTACTAAACCCCAGGATTTGGCCAAGATGTGCTGGTAATTCAGCAACAAAACATCTCCACAAGGCCTCCAGGGACAGCATCCTCTTTCTGTCCGTTGCCTTTTTAATGGGACAAAAAGGATTGAACCTCAGACCAGGAATTGAAATAAATGCAAAAAGAGCCTTAAAATCTTTGCAGCACCCCGACACTGGTCCCTGCCTAGGGAAACACATTGAGGGTGGGCCCCTCCATGAGGCCTGAGGAATTCCCTTTTTTTATTGCATCAGGGATGCCAGAGCAGTTCAAGGCTCAACAACTCACAGGTAGCAGGGATGATGTGTTTTCTAGAAAGAAGGGGGCAGGAAGACTCCTCTGGCAACATAAGTCACTTCAGATGGTGCTGGCTTACAGGCCTCTTCCTTTAAATTGATTAATAATGACACATTCAAATGGACAACATAAATTAATTTCTGAATTGCACCATTAGTAAGTAATTAATTTCTTTGCTCTGTGAAACCAAGATATCACTGTTATCTAAATCTATAAAGAGAAGAAATGCTGAACGAGGACTCCATTAATGTAAAAATTGATTTTTCCATTTACCCTCTTCTCAGGGTTTTTTTTTTATCTCCCCCTCCCTCCAGTGCATTTATATTTCAAGTGGCTGGGGGTGGGGAGAGTAACCTAATTTATACTTCCAGTGGTAATCAAAACATCATGCATGCTCATTTCAACCAAATGATGTCATTATGAAGGCTGTTAAAGCTAGGGTTGCCTTGGAAACACGAAATACTGATAGTTGAGGTCGGACATCTGAGTTCTCAGTAGGCACAGTAATGAGGGAATGGTGTGGCCCTGCCAGACCTGGCCTGACTGGTCACGCTGGGAAGATCACACTAAGTTACTCAGATAGTCTCTTTAGACCTTACCAGGCTGCCATTTTTCCTGTTCCTCGCACCACCTGCCATAATCCATTAGTTTTATGGAGCCAGGAGCAGAGAACCCTCTCAGTCGGACGACGAGCAGAAAGGACAAGGCGCGGGTAGGACGTGCTGGCCCCAGCAGGAAGGACAATCCAGCTAAGGGCTGTGTGCTGCTGGCCACCAGCTGCCTCATTTCTGCTTTGCCACGTCAAAAAACATACCCAGTACCTCTGCCACCCTCTTGGTGCAGCCCAGGGTGGAGATTTACTGGGGACTCAGGTGGTCTCTGATGATCCAGCTGTAGCCAAGGCATTAAATCCTCCTTTCCATACCGAGGGACTCGGTGAATGGTCTAGGACACATCCAGCCTTGGGGTGACAGATCATGTGTTCAGCATCTGGAGGGGAAGGTGCAATAGGAGAGGGGAGATTTATTTTGGGTGCCCTGGGTTTTCTTGCAAAGGCCAGCAACCTCACAAAAAAGACAAAACAAGACACCTCTGTCACCTCTTATAGACCTGGATCCTTCAAAGAGAGGATTCTTTGAGTAAGAGTCATTTTAAAAAGAATTCCAGAAATGGAACTGACTCTCTATCTACTACTTAGAGGAAAAAAAAGCCTTAAATTTTTCCTCATAGTGAATATTTTCTTGGCCATTCTGCTGAGATGGCTTGAGGCAGCTGTGCCTGGTGTCATGGGGTGGATGGCAAGAAAGAGCTGACACCAGTTAGGCAGCAGGATTTGGGCAGCCCAGGACTTTGGTCCACCAACAGAAAAGGATGCAGAGTGATGTCATGGATTTTGGACAACTCCATGGGTCTCCTCAGGGAGTTCTGCTCTTCCCAGCTCAAGGTACTGGGAGAGGAAGCTGAGGACTGACTGGAGATGCATTAGTGCTGCTGATGCAAAGAGCCACTTGGGTCCCTCAGCTGTGCCAAGCCACGATTTCACAGCTCCTTTCAGCTCTTTTTTACCTCCACTGTCCCAGGAAGAACTCAATGTCATCTCTGATCACGTCACACTGAGCTGAAAGCCAAGTTTAAGGTATAGCTTTGAGAGCCAAGTGTAAGACACAGCCTGAACCACATCTCCAAACACAGGCACCGTATCCACACTCTAAAACAGGGAACAGAGCGAGTTGAATTATTTACAGCAAGTATTTTGGCTGCTTCTTTTTTTTCTTCCCCCTTCTCCTCTTGTTAAAGAGCACAAAACAAAACACACATACAAACAAGTCAATAGGATGAAACATTTACTGGCTGTACAGGGTGTGTTAAATGAACTCATTTCAGCTCCTCGATTAATATCCGGATGTCCCCAGTCACTGCCAGTGCTTTTTTCCCTTTGGTGAGTGTGTAGTGACATTAATACCACCATGTGATCCTTCTCCTCCCTTATTGAGTCACCTTCCCCTTCCATGCAGGAGTTTCTCTCAAGCTTCATCAATTGAAATTGTTGGAATGCACCAAGAAAAAAATTATAAAAAGAGCATTTCATAACATTGGCAGGAGCATTTCAGGCATGAGCACTTTGAATATTTATTTGCCCTTTGTGTGAGCAATCTCAGCAAGAAAAAGTCAGTGTGAATAAAAGGAATTGCAAATGCCAGCGGAGGAGCTCTGGAGTTTTCATTCACAAGAATATTTGCACAGGCTCCTGGGAGAATTAGCAGGCAAGGCAATACAAAATCTCTTGGAGCATCAACACTTTGGATACTCCGTAATCCCACTTGTCTGATGGGAAACATCTCTTCCTGAGAGCTGGTTTGTTGGTTTTTTTTTTTCCTGGCTTGGGAAGGCTGGAAAAGGATTGGAAAATCTGGGAGAATTATTTTTGCCCCGTTTCTGTGTCATAGTGCCTTGTATTCCCTCTGCCTCTCCTCTCCCATCCACTATCACTCCCTTGAGCTGAAATGGGATGAATAAACTAAACTTCCTTCGGGGGAAAAAGAGATGGACAAGCAGCCAACACTGTTGGAGCCATGGAAAAGCAGGGAACTCACAAGGAAAAGCCAGTCAAGGAGCAATTTAAGGCAGAACTTCATACCACAGCTCTGGATTAGACAAAATTCCACCTGGGATCCAAATGAGAACAAATCATTAAGGAACAGAGCCAAAACATCCTTCTGCTTGGAAAAGACAAATCAGGATAGCAGCATTCACTGGGTTTTAGGGTCAGCAATAAAAGAATGGGGGCTATTTACTCATAATTAGCTTTTATGGGCAAAAAAAATCCTGCAGAATTTCATTCTTGCCACAGAATTTTGTAGGGTGGTTCAGAAACTTATCAGAAGGATATTTTCTTGCCCAGGTTTTCAGAGCATTTCTCTAGAACCCTGTTGGTTTCAGCCCTGTTAAATTCAATAACTTCCTTAAGGGAGTGCTTTAAGTGTCAGGCTTGATTCAGTTATATAAAGGGATAAGGGAATAATCATTAGACAGTGCACAGGGATGGGAGAAATGGTTTTGTGTGGCACCAGTCTTATTTAAGAACAGTCTGAATTTATAGATGAGGCTGATGAGAAAGTTGGAAGCAACTAATACAAGCGTAAAAGACAAAAGCCAGGCAATGCTTTCAGAGAGGGCTGGGACCAACTGGGAGACCACAGAGGCACGAGGATGGTTCCAGAGGAGTATTTTAAGTGTTTTTAGATGTTTGCCTTGGTTTCATCAAGATGATATCCCATGTACTCTTCCTGCCATTCATAATGTAAGCTATGGGCACTGGAGTTTATGTAAGAGGCTGCGCTGCTTTCTTTGCAATTAACGCATCCTGCAATTAACAATCCAAACCACTGAATCTTTAATATTTCTTCTTACTTCTAATACAGAATATTTTACTTCTAAGATACTGCTGTCATTGTGCCTTAATTTATTCTGACAGTGTGAGCCACGACTAATCCTCCTTCTGAGTGCTGAGCACAGGCACAGACCAAAAACCCAAATCAGCACCTCTCCTTCCAACTACTCACCTGACATCCTCTCCAGAAAAGGGGAAGTTGATAAATGTGGCCTTCAGGAGACAGGGAATGCAAAGAAGGGTGAATGTATCACTCCACATCCTGCTCTGAGCAGGAGGCACCTGCAATTTGAAGAGGAGAAAAGGTATGGGGTTGGTTTTTCAATGTCTTGCAGGAGAGGAGAGGCAGTTCCCAACAATCAGGTTTCAAGGGGCACATGTGAACTTAATGATGCTCTGATAGACTTTACACCTCAAATATCAAAAAAACCCCAAGCAATCAGACAGGTCCAGCTCCATTTTCTTCACTGACAGAACAGAATAACACAGATTTTTCAGTCAGTGATTAAAGAGACTGAAGCTTTCTGCTGCTAACGAAGGGTATTTATCAGCACCTCCCAAAAGATCTGCTTCATAAACCAGTTATCCAGAGGTCCCTCACCCAAACCTAAGACCCTTCAGGAGGAGGCACCTCATGACTCCTCACCCTCTGAGCCTGATCCGTCCCCATTAGTGGGACCCTTTGGGCCACCACCGTGTGGTGCTTTCCCAAGTTTGTATCCAACAGTGCTCAAGACATCCCTGAGCAACACCAGCTCCTGCTTTTGTACAAGGGGGGGACAACTCCAAAGACTCTTCCCAACCACACAAATGCCTCATTTATCTCCAAAGTTACACAGCTCTTCTCAGCCCTGCGCTGGGTGAACGTTTCCCGGTCCATCATTCCACACACCCTTTTTACAGCTTCTGTGGGTTCATCCCTGGCCAAGAGCGTGAGACACTCCATTTGTTTTGGCAAGAACGTCCCTGAGATTTACACCTGTAATTACACAGGTAACCTTTCCAACAGGGAATTTTAAAATGATCAACGCTAAAGCAACCTACACATTAAATGTGATTAATAAGATGCTGGATGGCTGCGAGTCTGCACCTCCCTGCTTGTTAAGCGCGTCAACTGGAGCGTCCCTGACTGATCCCACCACTGTGAGACACCCAAAAGTGGGCATTCCCAATGGATAGAGCCTCTCTTCCCAGGCAGTGTCCATGGGAGGGAGGGTTAGGGTATGAACAGGCACAGAGGATGACATCCATCCCCCGAAGTTTCATGGAGGGTGGAGACTTCTTCCTGGGTCTAATGTCTTCTCCTGCCCCTCCTGCTCTCTGTCCTTTTGTCCCTTCCTGCTGGGAGCTGTATGGGTCTGGCACAGCCAGAGGGATGCTGAAGAGGTGACAGCAGGGTCTCAAGTGACAGGAGACAGATGAGCGTGAGCCTGGCTGGGGGGCAGGTTAAACGAGGTGCCTGCTCCCTCAGCGCTGGGTTCTCTCTCCAGAATTGCCTTGCCATCCCCAGGGACACCTAATGGAACTCTCCTCTTCGCTCCCTGAGCAGGCACCAGCCTCACCTGCTATCAAAGCACCCACTATCCGTATAATCGAGGAAAATAGCATCTGTCAGGATATCCATCATGCCCCGCAGGACCCCCTCCCTCCACCAGAAAGGGTTGCAGGAGCATAGGAGGGAGCTTTGCCAAGGAATCCAAGCTTCATGGTGTGCTTGGCAGGTTGCACAGCACTATCCACACTCCTGCACGGGGTGGAGGTTTTAAAAGCTGGCATTTTGCTGCTGGGTTGCCCAAAGACTGTAAAAACCAGTCACAGTCAAGCCTGCATTGACCTTCAGTCCATGGCTACAGCACACCAGAATTACAGGAGAGATGCTGATCCTGCTTCCCTATTCTCTGGACAAAGTTATTGCATATAAATTGTGTATTGATTAGAGGCAGAAAATGTAAAGAAACCTCTCTGGGAAAACTGGAGGGTGGAAAGAAATTCAGGGGCTGACAAAAGAGCTGCTTTAATTAGGAAGGGAAGCAAAGTGGTGGGAAGAAAAAATAAACACAACCTCCTCTCTAGAGCCTCCCGCTCCGGATCTGAAAATCTGATCAGGAATCATCTCTTGAAAAAAAGAAACTGGATTTTGGAGCTGGTTTGTCTGGGAAATGGAAACAGGAAAAAGAGATGTCTTCCTCCCTTCACCCAGCACTGATGAGGATGGAGAAAAGAGCAGCTACACTTTCTGCTGCTCCTGGATTTTGCATGTGGAACAGGGAAAGCCAAGATCACCTAACGAGTGTGTAACAACCATGCTCATTTCTGCCTTCTAGCTCAAAGTGCTCCAGGGTAATTACACAGTTTGGACTTATTAGCTGTAATTATTAGGTTCTGTAATTTGTAGAACGTGTTATTAGAGCGTGGGCAACCTCAAGTGGTCTAAATACACTCAGATAAGTTTCTTGTTTGTCTTCTAACTTTTCCTGCCTCAGCAGTAGATGAGGTGCTGCTTTTCCTGCTGGGAAACCTCACCACCCCTCAGGACCCCTGCAGCCACCACGGGCTGTGGTTCCTGACCTGGGACAGATGGGACACGCATGGGAACATGCCCAGCCCTGGCCTGCAGCTGATTAAAGGCTACAGGAGCCTTTTAAAAATTTGGCTCTCGCTCATACGGCCAAAATAACACGTGGTGCTCACAGCAGAGTCCCAGCACTCCTTTGGATAAGCACCATTACGCCCGGAGCGGCTGGATCAGCTACAGGATTTCAGCTCCTGCCTCCTGCCCCTTTGCTACTGGGCACTGCCAGGACTCTGCCTTCAGCAGGATGATTTCCAAATCACACAGCTACCAGTGAGCAGGAAATACAGGGTTTAATGTCAGTTTGGGTCTGCATGAAACCCTTGCCAGTTCATTGCAGATGGGACCAGTCAGAGCCAGAGCAGGTCCCTGAGAACACAATGCACAGAAATCAACTGGTTTAGGACTCCCTCACCTACCAGACAGGCTTCTCCCTGCCTCAAATTCTGTGTGGCTCGCTCCTCCTTTCTCGTGGACTAATCTCCTTGCTGCGTTTCTCTTCAGCCTCCCCTGATTTCTGGGGCACAGACTGGTCCCACACCTCCAGGTGCTTGCTCTGGTCCATCCCTGCAGCAGTTCCCTCACAGCCCAAATCCTACTTTTGCCCCCCCAAATTCAACACAGCCTCCCTATTAACACCCATGTCCCTTTCCAGATGAGAGAGAGCTGGCAGCTTGGCCAGAACTGGAAAGGCAGAGTCTGTGGGAAAGCCTGGGATTCCCACACCTCGGACAATTAGCTTCTCCCTACAACATTTCCCAGGGCAGCTTAGCTTTGCCAGTGCAGCCTTTTTTTTTTTTTCTTTTCAAAATCCCTTTAATTTCACACCAGTGCACGAAACGGAAAAGGCAATCGGCCCATCCATCCCTGCACAGCCACACACAGCCCTGGATCATCGGGGCTCCTGGTGGCACCATCCCCCTGTTCAGCAAAGAGGGACAACAGGCTTCCACCTCGGTTTCCACCCAAGGCTGGAGACAACACACAGTGGATGCAGAGAGGTGAGAGATCCCTCCAAGGGGATGGAAGAGGAGAGGAGGTGAGCCAGCTCACTCCAGTCTCATCACCTAGAGGCCTCTCAGATCCCGGCTTTCCTAAAACCCAGGGCGCTGTAGCAAAGTTGCCCAAGGATAAAGACAGCTCCACATCGTTTGCCTCAGGTGTGATGCCTCCAAGGGCAGGTGCCACCAATGACCACAAATCAGGTGGTGCTGCAGAGCCCAGCTTGACCTGAATAAACTGCAGTGGCTGTGCCTAAGTTCTGCCTTTGAGGGGTTTTCCTTTGTCCACAACATATGTCTTTAGGAAAGTTTTGCCATCTTGTCCTTATGTGATGTAAAGCCAGGTTTTACTTCCTTTTGGTCTCTGCTTATTGTTTTGGCTAAAAAAAAAAAAAAATCTACTTGCAAGTGGGGAAAAAAAAATCAAAAGCAAAAAAGCTTGTGGGATACCCTGGACTCCGATGTACCCTTCTTTCCATTCAGAGTCAAGGAGGCATCGAGTATTAGGATACCTTACTATCCCACTTGGATCAGCAGTGAGGCTGGGCCACAGCAGCAGTATCCTCATCCCTAATATGCTTATGGAAGTACCCCAAAAAGCCAGGCAGGCAGAGGAGGACATCAGGCTCCCCACAGGAGTAGGGACTACCTGGGATAACGACCTCTTCCAGAGGCAGCAAGTTCCAGCCTGACTAACAGAGCTAATGCATCTCTCCAGGACAACAAAATGCAACACAGCACCACATGAACAAGAATTTTCATGGCAATTTTTACTCTAATGTATGCATGACTTCCTTTTCTGAGCCTCTAGTACCCCCTGAAAGAAGTACTCACCTGTGGGAGCCCGGTGGCCACCTTGCCCAGGGCTGAACAGGAGAGCTGTGGCAGACTAAAACCAGAACGTTGTCCTTGGAACCACCTAGTGAGAGAAAAAAGATAATAATGTGTGACTGTCATTTCCTTTTTGCTGCCTTGGGAACCAACGTCCCATCCATGATGCAAACAATGGGCTCCCCAAACAGACAAACTCTGGTTTGTCTTCCCTCTGGGGAAGCCTCTGAGGAGCCTCCACTGAAGTCAGTAGAACTCATTGGGGTTGACACTGCTAAAAGTGGGAGGCATGTGGACCACAGCCTCCAAAAGCAGTGCCAGAGGTGCCTGTTATGGTAGCTCCAGACTTCTGGCCACCAGCCAGCAGGTGAGATGGCCAGATAATCCGAAAGCATCGCTTATCTTTTTGCGTGCTTAACATTTGCCTCCTTATTTCTCTCTTGTAGTGAAAAGCACCGTCCGACACTTCGGGATGAGAGCAGATATAATGCCAATCATTAGAGTAGCAATTACTTATCTCACAGGAGCTCTGAGAGGCTTAATCAGTTGATATTTGTAAACCACGACGAGCTGTGGAGATGAAGGATGCAAAGCATCCGAGACAGCTCGCAGCAAACCCCAAAGCGGCTCTGCTTTGCCGGCTGAGCTCCCCTCAGAGCCCCGGCCGCTCCTCGCCAGTGGCACTGCACATGGTGTTGCTCAGAGACACCTAAGGGAGCATTTCCTGCTGTGTGCCAGCCCTCTGGAGCCCAGCGGGAATGTGACACTAATGACATCCTTCAGAAATGTAATTAGCCTTCCTTCATGGCGAGGTACATTAGGGAGAACTCCGAGGCTCAGAGAAGTGGGCTCCAGTGGGTGAGAACCGAGGCTCTTGTGCTCTTGAAAGCTGCATTAGGGAAGGGGAAAAAAATAGAAAAGAAAACGTTCTAATATTACTTAATTACCCCAAGACATCCTGAGATGTAATTGAGCTTGGAGGGCTAAATGAGGGCTGCGCGTGTGAGACCGGCAGAAGTTGATGCATTTATAATGAGACCACTTTGCAAGGCAAACTAGGTCCCCATGGAGGGAGAGGAGGGCAAAGAGGAAGGACAACAAGGGGGCTGGAGAAGTATCAAGGTGCCTGAAGATCTGCTGACCTCCAGGCCCTTCCCCTTTGCTCGAGGTGCAGGCCAGGCTGGATGGAGGCAGGATGAGTGTGGATGTGGGCACAGCAAACCACGCACCATGGAATTAACTTGCTCATGGTCTGCATGCTAAAACCCCATAAAAACCCCTTAGTGCCCAATAAAATGGTCAAGAGCTGCTACATCTCACTGACAGTGAGACATCCCTCCATCCAGATCCAAACCCGAGTCGTTTCGGCATCTCATCAGCCTCCTCGGGAAGCCTCTGGGCAGGGAGTGGGATGAGACAGGAGAACATGTTGTCCTCAGGGCAGGGCTGTCTCTGAGATGAGAGGGGAAACCTTCCCCAGAGTGGCCAGTGTTCACCCCCATCGCTCCCACTAACTGTAATGGAAACCAGGCAGCTAAATCCCAGTACTGGAAAACATCCCTTTTATCCACAACACCAGAGGCCCAATGAATGCTCACAAGCCCATTCCAGCCCTGATTTACATACTGTACAGAAGGAGACATTAAAATCCAAACGGTTTATGGTAATTAACACTCATTTAAATATTATACTGGTAACTATCACTTCCAATTCTTCTCAGCCTTGAAGGGGCTCTGTGTGCACGTACATATGTACAGGGAGATTTTAAAGGGATACTACATCTTCTCTCCTGATTGCTGCTTTCCCAGGAAAAAAAAAAAAAAGGATGTCTAATGTTCATTAATTGTCTCACTTTGAGAAATTGCCGTGAAAAGTCACCGCAGGAGAGTGGAATTTTTTTACTATTATTATTTTTTTTTTGAAAGAAAGTAATAATGGGAAGCCCTGCCTGTGGCAGGGATGTATTGGCTGAGTATGGCCCTGATGAGGCTGTTTAAGCACCGTGATGGGTAACACAGAGCTATTAACACCAAGCTCCCTGTCA
Source organism: Neopelma chrysocephalum (assembly GCF_003984885.1). Taxonomy (NCBI): domain Eukaryota; kingdom Metazoa; phylum Chordata; class Aves; order Passeriformes; family Pipridae; genus Neopelma; species Neopelma chrysocephalum. Next base: position 3,107,878 of record NW_020897751.1, on the reverse strand, counting down.
CCAGAGGAATGAAGACTATGGAGATCCAACAGCCTTTAGGTAGGAACAAAATGCATTATTTATCACCAATTAATCTTCTTTTTTTCCCTGCTTTTTCTCCTAAGCAGTAGGACTGGGGTGGGAGGCAGCACTGCCTAAGTGGGGACCAAGGGGACCTATCAAGCACCTTTGCACTGACCTGCCCCTTTGTGATATCAAATATCAACAGGAAAGAAACAAGTTGTGGATAAATCGATAGGTTGTGGTACAAAATAAAGGTTTGAGAGGCTACAGGTGTCTCCCAGCCCTGTTTTCAAGGCTCAGAGCTGCTCCAGCAAGGCCAGGCAGGCATCACCCTGCACTGCAGTCAAAGCTGGACCACAGCATCCCCAGAGAATGAGGAAGAAAAGAAGATGCCCTTTGCTGCATCCTTCAGCACTGAGGGCTCTGTCTCTTCCCATCTCCTACAGAGGTTCCTCCTGGGAAGACGAAGGATGCAGAAAGTTGTCCCTCAAGGGACACCAAACAATATCCACTCCAGCATCTACTGCGTGTCCAGGATACCCAGCCCCCCTGAACCACAGAAATGACAGCTCTCTCAGGGAATAATTCCTGCACAGCATGGGGGAAAGGGCCAGTGGGGTTACTCTTTCCCTCTGAGCCCTGGGAGCATGGACAGGGAGTGTGAGACCTGCACAGCACACTGTGGGATCCAGGTGTCAGGACAGCTGCCCCTCCAGTCAATCTCACAGCACAAGCCAAATAACCAGCAAAACAGCAAGGGCAAGGGTTCCATGTTCACACCCCATCTGAAAAAGCTGTCCAGGATAACTGGCAGCCTCACGCTCCAAAACATTGTTCCTTTCCCACCCATCCATGGGAAAACATGGGAATTGGTGGCAGAGCCCAGGAGCTGTTGCAATGCCCCTATTATACTAATGATGTTTTCTGCCCAAACTATCCCAGGTGTGGCTCCTCGCTGCAGAATAGGAGAATCGCCCCAATTCCTTCAGGCTCGGACCTGTCCCTTGAGCCACAAATTCCGTGGGAAATACCCAGGATTTTCTTGCAGGGGACCACCAGGTGACGCTGAGAAACATCAGCAAGAGCCTGCGCCCATTCCGATCGCTTGACAAGGTCTTGCAAGATCCATGTTTGCATTAAAAAGAAATTAAAAGGTTTTCCACTCCACTAGCTTGCCCAAAGCCTGCATACTAAACAGTAAATGCTACCTGTGAGGTTGAATAAAACCCTCATAAAAAAAAAAAAAAAAAGCCAGCAGTCAGTGAATACATCATGAACAATGACATTGGGGAGGCATTGTTCTTCTCCTGCCTGATGGACCATGCTGGAACACCTGTTTCTTATCGTGAAACTGTTAATAACTGTCACCACCAAAATCAGTGCTGAAAATGTGTCATTAAGCTACTCCAACCACCACCTAACTATGAGGGGCGGAAAAAAAGCAGCAAGGAGGAATAGAGGCAAAAGTAGACCTTGGATAAATGTCAAAAGCATAGTTGTCCATGTGTCCACTGAAAAACCACTTGCCAGTGGGGAGGGAAAAATGAAAACCCACCAAACGAATCCGTATTATTAGATGGCTCCTGCCTCACCAGCATCTTCTAGCTGACATGAAAGACACAGCTGGATAACCATAGGCAATTTTAACTGATTAACTACAGACATTGACCCTTTCAATTAATTCACTGGGGATTTATTTCGTTTTAATCATCTCCTTAAGCTACAGCCTCCCCGCAGAGTCAACAGAAAACCAGTGTCTGGTCCTTTCTCCTCCACCAGCTGTTAAAGGGGTAAGAGGGATGGTTACCCAGGGGTGTTGAAGGTAATCCTGACTCAGGTAGGAATGGACTTAGGAGGTGGACATTTGCAGAACACAACTCTTTAGGGATTGCAGGTCTTTCTCTTCCCAAAGAGACCTAGAGCAATGCAAAACTTAAATCCCCTACTTCCTTTCAGGCATGGAAATGGACCCGAGTTTTGCAGTGGAGGAAAAAAATCTCTCGCTGCCATTTGTTGTGCTGCTCCCTGGCTGTATCAGCCTGGTCTCCCATCACCACTGAAAGCTTTAGACCACTTTGCTATAGCAAAAAAATGGTTATTTCTCCCCGAAATCACAACCAGTCTCAGGTTTTCCTCTTTTATAGAATCATGGAATCACCAAGGCTGGAAAGGACCTCTAAGATCATCAAGTTCAACCATCAACCCAGTACCACCAAGGTGTTCACCACTAAAATTCTCAAGTGCCATATCCACTCGTTTTCTGAACACTCCCAGGGATGGTAACTCCACCACTTCCCTGTTCCAGTGCCTGACCACCCCTTCCATGAAGAACTTCTTCCTAATATCAGATCTAAACCTCCCCTTCAAGGCCTTGTTTTGGTCTTGCTTTGGGCTGTTTCTGCTCAGTGGAACCCAGCTGCCACCCAGTTTAACCCAGATTAAGCACATCTGTAGAGATTTCGATGTCCTCTGGACTGGCAAAGTAAGGCAGAGTTATGAAGGCTTCTTGTCCATGGTGGTCTACTGCCCTAATTAGCTGCCTGCTATCAAGAACTGATGCTCTTGTGGCACTGATGGAGTTCTCCACTTTGTTTAAAAGTGCCTCAGTTAGAGGCAGCAACTTCATCTCCTAAATTTGTGTGAAACCCTCAGTTTTCAGGTGGGCAGCATGGGAGTTGACACTGGCCCCATTCACAAGGAGTCACAAGGAATGGTTTGAGCAGAGTCCTATCCAAAAAAAAAAAAAAAAAGTCCATTTCACACTGATATTTTCTGTCAAAATGAAAAATTAGGTGGAAAATTCTGACTAGAGTAACTCTTTGCCTTCAGCCCAGGAATCTGTACAGTGACAGCCTGAAAGCTTCACCCTCCTCCTGCCACACAGAGAGTCTGGGTCAAGACTATTTATATTTTCTTGAAATGTCCAAGCTTATTTTCTCCCACTTCCCCTTGATCCGCAGCTCTATCGCCTGGAAGAATTTAAAAAAGGATCCACACTTCTCCAGAGGGGCAAGTACATTCAACAAAAAGATGCACCTGAGATGACCTTGAAACAAGCCCAAATTAATCTCTCCAGCGTGAGCTGCTGTGGAGGCAAATCCGTGGCTGGGGCTTTGGAAAGCAGGATGGCAGCCTTTATCTTCCTCTCCCTGACAGCCTGAGAAAGGATGGTTCAAAGGAGCAAAACAAAACACTCACCTGCATGACAGAATAGTTAACTTAATCCCCCCGAGGCAAATCCCGTTAGCATGTAAAACTAGGAGTGATAATTGTAACCAGTTTTCAACCTTTACTGTAGTGGAAATAATCACTGCAGTGGCGCTGCCTCACTGCCCAGAGACTCCTTTCTCCACAGATTATTTTAAACTAATCTAACAAGGGGGAGCAGGAGGGGAGGAGGATGTAAGATTAAAGATGAGGGAATATTTAAGGCTGGGGTGGGAGGGCAGCTACAGGTTGGTCTGAGCGGCAGCCTCTGCTTGAGAAACCAAGGCGAAAAACTAAGAAAACGGGTAAAACAAGCTGGATTTCACGCAGATGGATTCAGTCAGGCGAGCCTGGTAAATATATTTTTCTGGGAGATAACAGCTTTTATTTTTTTTATTTTTTTTTTAGACAAAAGCCAATCTTTGTCTTTTGTGAGAGAGCTTGACCATCTGGACTTCGGAAACGCATTTGATATTGTGCCACATGGGCAAATGATTAGTTAAACTGTAGGAGGGGAACATTACGATAAGAATTATGAATCAAAGAAATGCTTTGCCTAAAAAAATAAAAAGATTATAATAGATAATACCAAAAAAGGAGGCAGTTTAGGGGGGATTTTGCTGAGCACGCTGTTCGGTCACCACTCACATTCAACGCTTCCTTAACAACAGGGGACCAACACTCATCAAACTCACTCCTTCAGAGGCAAAACAACACAAAACAAAGAGTTTTGGCATCGTTTGGAAGGAAATTATGACCTTGGGAACCAGACTGATGGATGTGAAATGACATTCAACACTGCAAAATCCAAGGCCACGTTTAAAAGATCAGTGGCAAGGGTGGAAAATCAGTGGAGACAACAAATGAGAAGAACCACCTGTGTGGCTTAGCTTGTCCTAGAACAGATATGGGGGCCCTGACAGAGTGGGATTGTAAAGAGGCATCTACAACTCAAAGTATGTCCATGAGAGAGAGAAAAACCTGCTGGTGAAGAACACCTCCAAGGGATCATATCCTGAGGCAGAGCCGCTTCATGGGCACCTCATCGCCCACTTCACCAGGAGCGGGTGAGTCCCCCACCAGCCACAAGAGACACTTCCCATCCCATGGCAGGGCTTCTCCCAGAGCCCAGAAATGTCATTTAAGGCCTTCTAGGCTTTGTGTTTTACAGATGCTCAGAAATAACCCCCCTGGGCTTAAATCAAATGGATTGATGGGAGATTGTCCAGGGAGTGCTGGTCCTTGTGGCAGCCGAGCCAGCCAAGCTTAGTCTGGAGTTAAGTACCTCTCACTCACTCTGAGAAGACTTCACAAGAATACAGGTATCAACAGCTACCTCAGAAAAGCAAAACACTGAGGAACATATAGAATATAAGATGGTCCTATGCTCTGCCAGCACAGGAGGTCACACATCATCTCCAAACCCATGTCTCTGTCATCCCTCTCCAATGCAACAACTGTCACTGCTGGAACCCAAACCCACAGTTTCTCCTTCCTCAGGCAGCCCTACAAGGTCTTTGGAAAGCAGTAAGGGATGAAGTAAAGGGATTTCAACAGAAATTAAACTGAATTGCCTCTGGTGAATATTCACGACAAGATACTGCAGGCAAACATTATTAAGCCTCCTTAGGTAATGTAATTAGAAGTTCAGCCCCTTTTCCAAATTTTGCACACAGAAAAATATCCATCATTGCATAAAGTGGGAAAAAAGGCTTTTCCTTCTATTTTTTTAATTAATAAAGGGGTTTTTTAAAAGCCTTCTTTAAGCAGGTGAACATTTCATGAGGAATCCTGGGCTTGTTCTAAGTGCATTTGGATTCCTCCTGAGTAAACCAGGAGACAGGTTTAGGTTCTACATCAAAATATGTGACAATAATCCTCTCCAGGTGGCTGTTCGAGGGAGAAGACAGCAGCAAAGGCCTCTAAAAGGAGAATTACTCAGCTTTACCCAGCAACTTCTGTGTTTATGGGCAAAACCCACTCACTGTGAGCAAGAATGGTCAGAAATTGAGACAAAATGGGTTTTAGTCAGAGAATGTCAACTTGCCAAACCCAGGATCTCACACAGAGAGGGGAAAAAAGCCATTTCACATGACACATTTATTCACCCAGTGCAGAGATTTTTCAGCGTCATCGTGGAGTTGTCAGCGGTTAAAAAAAGAAACCAAAATAAAAGGAAGAAAATAAGAAAAATGGAGCTTCACAAAGCACAAATAACCTGGTATGTTGGGTACTGGCCAGGGATGGCTCAGATTCAAGCCCTTCAAAGCAGGGATTTGTACCTCTCTGTCTCTAACATTCCCAGTGAGGCCCCAGCCATAAACCAATCCTGGGAGTTTCACTCTCACCTTTTGGTTTAAAAAACCCCAGTAATTCAAAAGTATCTTGGTTTTATCTTGCTGTAGAAAAAGCCCTTCTTTTGAAATCTCTGGAAGGGCTGTAGGACGAGAAAGAAGCAGGTCCCTTCCCTCCCTGGTTTTGATTACAGCTTATTAGCATCATTGTTTGGTTTAACATTTCCCATAAAAATTCCATTCCCAGCAAAGACCTAGGCCGAAAAAGTAAGCAAAGCATTAATAGGAGCTGTCTCTCATTAAGACCAGTTTCCTAAGAAACAGGAGCTCCTCTCTGTGTGTGCACACAGGTCCAGCTCAGCCAAGCCACTGTTTAATAACTTTCCCCCAGTTTTGACGCAGGGTAGGAATTGCAAACTCTTATGTTCCTGAAAACTTGATGAAAACAAATAGCTGGACAAAGGAGGAGGAACAGCCTGCCCAACCTCACAATGGAGGGGAAATCATAGGAGACGAAGCTCTGTGCCTTCCCCTGCCAGCACCAGCACTTGGCTCTTAAAAAAAAAATTAATAAATTACTGTCAGTAATAACCTGGACTAAGAGGCAGGAAGGGAGAAAAGAGGCTTTTCTGTGGAGCTTGTCCTTCTCCCAAGAAGGGCCGATCCTCGCAGCTGGTCCCCACTGCTGGCAGGGTCGAGGGCTTTGCCACCACCAGCTCCAAGCAGATGGTGTGGACACGCCTGAGCTGGAGAAATCTTTTGTAATAAAACGCGTCTCCCAGAAATTAGCTTCAATTAAGGCATGAGCACTTAATATCTGTATTTGAGGTATTAAGCCTTCAGCAGAGCCTGTTCCCAGCCTCTTGCCTCGCACCTTCCCCAGCACCTCCTCCTGTCCCCACCCAGCCTCATCTTCCCCTCATCCCTGCCCCCCTTGGGAAGGTGGCCCCAGCTGCTAATTTGCAGGGAAACGTGCAGGAACGTCGCGTCTCGGAGCTCTCGATCCCTCCCGGTGAATCTGACAGGGGGTTCAAAACTTGTTAGGAGGAGGCTGGTGGGAGGAAAAGCACTGACAGACAGTACAATCGCATAAGCTTCTTTTCCTCGGGAAACCAGGCTAAAAATAATACCCTGCAATTTGACAGCCTCAACCCAGGAGAGCCACCAACATGTTAGCGAGGGTGAGGAGCAGAGCCCGGATGGGTGCTGGCTTCCTCAGCGCCCAGCGGGCTCGAGGAAGGCACAGGGACAGCACCCACGAGTCCAAACCTCACCCTCAACCTGCAATGGCACCTGCTGCCACCCACCATGGCCACTCCAGACACCAAGGTTCTGCCAGAGGGGACACAGGCACCCAGGATTTTGCCAGCAAAAGGGCTCCTGCAAGATCCCCCAGCTACGTACCCACAGCTCACACGGTTTCACCGCACTGCTGCTGCATCAGGCTCAAAAAAAAAAAAAAAAAGCTGGTTTACAGCCCAAACCCACGTTCCATCGATGCAAGAGGGAAAACTTGCTGTCACAGCCACAATTCCACATCCTGCTCCGGTGATGGAGGAGTGAAGCCTTTGGTAGTAATTGCTATGCACGGGCAGGGGGAAGAGATTCTGATAGCTTTTATTATCAGGGTATCCAGACGTAAAACGAATGCCTGCAATATTTATATATGTCATCACTTAGAGTAAGTAGCCTGATTTGTCAAACGGAGACAAGATTCGGGGATGTCAATTAGGAGGAGACAGAGGGCGAGGCAGGGGAGAAACTGCGCGCAGGATTCATCAGATGCTCTATCCCAAATGTCAGCTACAAAACCACAAGTGGCTTTGACTGGTGAAACGCAGCCAGGAACGCTGGAGAAAGGGTGAGGACAAGGCAAAGGGTCCTGCTTTGAGGTCAGCCCTCTGCCCCCAGGGTGGGTGCGGGTGCTGGCTGGGAGCCCACAGGAGGAAAGGGAAGGTTTCCTTTGACTGCCCTCTAATGCCAGGTAGAGGGAAAAGGGATGGGTGCTGGAGGACATGGCAGGGAGTAAGGCAGCAGCACATGGGAGCAATCCCCACAAGGAGGTGAGAGGTGCTGCCGTAAGCCTGATAGAGCCCAAGAACACACCAAGGACTGAATTGCCTCAGTGTACACCCTCACAGGGTATTTTAGGCCACTGTTACTTGCAGGGATCCCCCTTTTTCCTCAGAAATCATTAGCCCTGCAGAGAAATGATGGACAAAAGTCTTGTTGAAGATTGGGGTGTCCTCCTCCTATAGGGTTAAGTGGCCCCACGTGTCCCATTATAGCAGCATCACAGGGATGGGGGTAGAGGAAGAGAGGAGACCTCCATGGAGTATCATCTTCCAGCCTGACAAAGCAGGATCTGCCCAAAACACTTCAGCCAGCAGCGACATTCAAGATAAACCAGGGAGAAACGTCTGGTTAAAGATCCCTTGAGATGCAATCACGTGTGATGTTGTTTGCTCATCAAGGCAAAGGAAGGACACTGCAAGAAGCACTTTCAAACAGTGAGAGCTTACTCCTCAGCCCAAAAATCAGTAAGGATCAAGGCCAGGTTGGATGGAGCTTGGAGCAGCCTGGTCTAGTAAGAGGTGTCTTACTGCCCGTGGCAGAAGGGTTGGAACTGGATGGTCTTTAAGGTCCTTTCCAAGCCAAACCATTCTCAGATTCTATGAATGAAATAACTAAAGTGTGTTTTGTGACTGAAAACGGTCACCCAGGCAAGGTTTTGTTCTTCACCCTCTCAAGAGACTCATGACAGGCAACACCCTGAAATGTCAATACCCTACACGCTCTTTGAATCAATAGTAAAGAATTTATCCTGTGGCAAAGAGCTCCACAGGAGGAAGCCACAGTGTGGGACTGCTGCAAAAACACAGCCTGAGAGTCTGCCTCCCCCTGGGAAGCAATGTCACATCTCAGGCAGAAAAATACCCAACAAGACTCCCAAGAATGTCACCCGGTGCCAAAGTCACCATGAGGAGTCTTGCAGGAGAAGGAGCAAACCCCTAAGCAAAGCCAAGGGAAATGCTGACACCGGGATTCGTCTTGCTTAACTTAATAACTGCAGACACCTACATCTGAGCTACTCATTCCACACACCTGTCTCTCTGTAATGAAGAGAAATAGGCACTGTTAGGACACAAATCGATTTTAGGCGTCCACGGGAGCAGATAAAACCCGAGCTGAAAGCGCTTGTGCGGGGAAGTCGCAGCATCGACGTCCAGGCTGCTCGTGGAGCAAATCCCTCCCAGCCACGAGACGGGGGACAGCGGCAGGAGCTGGCCTGAGAGCGAGATGTGTCTTCACAAGAGGAGAGCTGATGTCTGGAGACAGCCATGGCTGACAGGCGAGCGCCGACACCCTCCTCTCCATCAGAGCCTCCCACCTCTGGGGACTGGCCAGGAGGGAACGGGGATGACAGACACATTAGCACCTTCTTCTTGTTGACAGCTTATTTTCGTCCGAGCTTTCTCGTCCTCCACTAATTATTTCCTTTTGATTTGGAGACTTCAGATGGAATGATGTGGCGGTGGCCTCCAGCTACTGCCGTGGGGCTGAAGAGGGGGAGAAAAGCCCTGAATGACAGGGGACTCAGAGAAGGCGGCGGCTCACCCTTGTCCTTGCATGCAGAAAGCAGGAATTTCTCTTTAGAGACTTTTGGTGCACATTTTTTGCCATGAGGGTGGTGAAACACTGGAAGAGTTTTCCCAGAGAGGTGGTGGATGCTCCGTCCCTGGAAATATTCAAGGCCAGGTTGGATGGGGCTTTGAGAAACCTGGTCTAGTGGAAGATGTCCCTGTCCATAACAGGGGGATTGGACTAGGTGGCCTTTAAAAGTCCCTTCCAACCCAAATTATTTTATGATTCTATCAATCTTCAGGCTAGACCTGAGAGTTACAGTATGCTGCACTGAGTTTTGGGGCTGCACAGGTTTGGGACTGACTCAGGGAGACCAGAAAGGGTTGAGGTCTTACAGTAAAAGAGCACAAAGCAGGTACCCAAGGTGGGACAAGGAGGACGACATCTAGAGGCATCCAAAAAGCAGCACAGATATATGCAGGGTAATCTAATGAGCATATTTTCAACCCTGGAGGGCCACTCTACCCACTCAGGCCCCATGCTGGGCACAAAGCATAAATCTCTGCGATGCTTCTTTAAATTAATCCATGGGAAGAGACTCACTAAGCAGCAGAAGGTCAGCGAGGGTGATTCAGACCAGTGGTTTGGAGAATTCTTATTCTGACCGATAACCGAAGCCCAGGAAGGAAAAGGGCACACACTCACAGGAGAGGGAGTCTCTGCTGGGAAGGCAAACAGCCTGCACACAACCACAGCCCCTGTGGGGTGTGAAATGCTCTCTCAGCCCCGGCTCCAGCACCACTGGCAGCGCTGCTTATCCTGCAGCTCGCAGCTTTGGGGTGCCACAAGCCAGCAGCCATGAAGATTAACTTGCTGCCCGCTCCCAAACCATCAGGGCACACACAGGACAGCAAGAAAGCACCCGAGGGAAGGGCCAGCAGCCCCACATCCCTCGTGTGATGTGAGCTGGGCTGAAAGGCCCCTTCTCTCCACACCCTCCTGACCGGCAGAGCCGCAGTGACCCGAGGCACCAGTGCACTCACAGCACGTGGGGACCAACGTGGGGCCGGGCAAGGCACCCCCAGGGCACGAATCCTCTGCCCGCTTGCAGCTTCCTCAAGCCCATACATTTGTATTAAACGGTCTGTTAGAGATTTGCCGGTAGTTTTCAAGCTCTGACAGCCCTGTTTTTTATTTCAGTTGCCTTTAAGCCACTTCATGGAATTTTCATATATAAATATGGAAATATGCAAAACCCCACAGATTTATAGGATCCGACACTGTGGTTTAAATGAATCCCCCGTGATCTTGTCTTCTGCTCATGCCCCCTCCCACAGCACCCCTTCCTCTGGTCTCTGGTGCAGCCGCTCCATGAGGAGTGGTAATCCTTCCCAGGCAGCTCCAGAGCTCCACGCCTTCCTCTGCCTCCCAGCCTACTAATCTCCCATCATTTACATAGCTGGGATACAGCTCTGCTCCTTCTCTCCCACATCCCTGGGAGTGTTCAAGGACAGGTTGGACGGGGCTTGGAGCAACCTGGTCTAGTGGAAGGTGTCCCTGCCCATGCCAGGGGGTTTGATCCAGGTATTTCCTTTAAGGTCCTTCCAACCCAAACAATTCCATGGTTCTGTGATGATTCTGTGATTCAGTTTTGAGCTGGACAGGGCAAGGCAGCCCTGGGGATACAACCACAGTTGCCGGCAGTGGAGAATCCACACTGTGCAGCTGCAGGAAAAGCCTTGGTCAGACCCTGTGTGGCTCCAGAGAAGATGGACTCAAGACAAAAATCTCTTGTGCATGCAACTCCCACAGGGAAAAGACTCTTCTGCCTACAGCTCCCACGCCAGGAAAGCCCTGCCATTGCTTTGGGGTTAAATCAAAAACTAAAAGCTCTGTCTGGCACCACATTTTTGCTTCCTGCCCGTCTGTGCTGGAAGATCACGAGGGAAAAGCTGACTCGGAGGGGAATTGGTCCCACAGCTGTGATGGGAGCCGAGGGCAAGCTGAGGTTTCTTTACCTTCAGCAAGACAGGAAAATGCAGCATGTCCCTGGGGATGCAGGCCCTTGGCACGGGGTGAGCTCCCGGTGATTCTTTTGGACTGAAAACCCCTCAGGGCCTGCTTGGAAAAATGCCTTTCCTCTTTTCCGAATTACTCCAGAGCAGCTGAGCGCAACAAAAACCAACCCCGAGCTCACAACCCTGAAAGCACAGTCCCCCTGGGCAGGGCTATGTGCATCCCCCAGAGAGGGGCATGACCGGGGCTCCTCTGAGCTGCACAGCCATCCCACACAAATTAAAAGTCTTGTAAAAAAATTATATAAATAAAGATTAAAGTAATGGTGGCCTATATGAGGCTGATGCTTCCCCTGGTTTAAATGACTGAAAATCGATTAAAAAAAGAGAAAGTAATAACATATGTTTGTTAGTAGAGTGTTAAAGAAAGTCAAATCAGTGACCTGCAGAAAATTGCTCCTTCAGTAAGTGCAACAAGAGCTGGTTAAAAATCATCTTCCAGCAGCCATATATTTTCTTATAGGTGCCCCATATTCCCCCTGAATTCCAGCTTGTTTAACCAGCTCACTGCAGCGCTGAGAAAGCAGCTGGAAAATGGCTGTGGCACCCTGTCGACCTCTGCCTCTCCCACTTGTTTTGAGAGAGAAATTGGAAGTTTGGCTCCTGAACAAGAGCTTGGTTTGTAAAGCTTTGAGGACCCAACAAGGAGGAAAGCCCAGAAGAGCTGGGACTGATTTCTTAAGCACAAGCACAAGCAATGCAGCCTTTGTTTAACGAAGTGGGGAGCTGAAAACACAAAACATCTTTGCCTGGGAGAAGGCAGCACCACTTCCTCGCCGAGTTAAGCATTTCTTCTCGATTAGTTTGTATTATTTTTTTTCCTTTTGGCCTATTTTCTGCATCAATAGAATTTCAATTTCCCTCCAAAAGCAACTTGATAAAGATCATAAGAAGATAAAAAAGTGGGGGAAAAAAGTGTTGACGCAGCTTTTCCTGAAGGAGATGCCTATAAACAGCTGTACTGGAGCATGTAATTCTTTCAGATAAAGCATATTTGTTATTTTCTAAGATACTTTAAATTTAAACCCACAAGTTTGGTGTTAGGCCTGCACTTGGTTATCAGATTGACACATCCTGATTAACCAAGGAGAATTAACCTCTCAGAGTGCAGAAAAAGCTGATTATTTAAAATAAATCAAAGATTCTTTTCCAGTTCAGATCACACGGACAGTCTGTTATTTTAATGCATTTTTGGCTGCACACATCCTGGCGTCCATGGGTTTGCTAAGCTGTTCCGCCAGCGACTCCCTGCAAACCCTGAGCTTTTCCTGCACACACCTTCAGCCAGAGCCTTTCCCCCTGCCAGGATTCACTGGAGGGAGGCTAAGGAAGGGCAAAGCATGTCGTCCTGGCTTGCCAGCCCCCAGCAAGGTGTGCCCAAGCCTCTGCCACGTCTCCTTCACTCCTTTCTCAACCCCTTCCACCATCTCCCACTTCATCCTCGGCGTGAATCACACCACTCTCAACTCGTGACACCATTAGCTTTTGCTGTCACCAGAGCTGACAATTCAAAAGGCCCTGGAGAGCTGTCTGAAGAGACACAACAAATGAGATCTCTTAATTAACACCTCCCTTAACTAAATAAATTAATTTTATGCAGCTGATATGTCGCGTCTTCACAGTTTGAGGGTGACTGAGTAGCTGAAAACATCCCTCTCCTCAGAGCTATTGTAAGGACTTTTTTGCTTGACAGTGTTTCTATAAACAGTCCCTGCTCCGAGGTGGCTGTGGGCGTGTGTCAGGCAGTGAAAGGAGGGAGGGATACCTCCGGAAGCAGATCAGCTAGCATCCCTCTGCTCCAGCATCCCTCAGCACTTGGGCTTCCAGGAGAAACACCTCACCTGGACCAGGGTGGGGAAGAAACCCCTCTGCAACGGAAGAGATGTGAGATGTTGACTCTTGCATCCTGAAGTGGCTGCAGAGACAAGGCAATCCACCTCCTTCACTTCCCCAGAGCAACACCAGCAGCAGCTATGCCAAAGCATGGAGAAAAAGCCAGGATGCTTTACCTCTCAAGTGAAGGCCCCTGAACACAATCTTGCAGTGAGTGCTATAAAACAGAATAGCGAAGATTAAAACAAAAAGGACTTTGGCACATGAGAGTTGGGATTTCAGCCCTTGAACTAAAGGGTTGGGCAAAGCAGACCCCACACCCTCACAAGCAGCTCCCAGCTTATATTTAAATGTGGAAGATGGCTACACATTGAGACTTCATATCCAGCATGGATCCTGATGTATCCATCACTCAGCCAAAGCGCTAACCATGGCATAGCTCAAATTTTATACCTACACACACCCTCATCTCCAAATCCACCTTTCCTTTCAGTGCAGCTGACACACACATGTGCACACTGGCCTTTTCTTTCACCTCTTTTCCCTTCACTTTTCTCTCCCTTTTAACCCAACAAGCAGGGTCCTCCTTGGGAAGGAAGGAAGGAAGGAGAGCTGGGCTCTGGTCATCATGCCCACGACTTGTTTTCTATGAAGCAGCCACTGGTAACATGATAAAAGCCTCCTCTCTGCCCTTTGATGGCTGAGGAAAAAAAAAACCATCCTGAAAGCTTACCACTAAAAAAGATATTCTCCTCCAGGTCTGAATCACCAGCACAGCTTTTGGTCCTTGAAGAAATGCAATAATCCAAGGGAACAGACTCAAGGCCAAAATCAGATTGTATTATCCAGGTTATCACCAGGGCGCCCTGCAGAGATGCAGCCAAGAATTATTTCCTTCTCCCTCTCTTTCGCCTGGTGGAGCATGACAGAGAGAAAGACTCTTGCTAGTTTTACTTTTTTTTTTTTAAGGAAAATAATTAGATTTTTCAAGAGGCTTGGATTGAAAATCAATTTCCCAATTAAAAAGCGTAAGGTTTATAGTTGGTACACGATTTAAGTTGGGACTATTTGTTTGCCTTCTGGGATCTGTGCAAAACCCCCAAGCACCACCATTGTCACTACTGGGACAAAAACTTTTAAAATAACCATTAAGGGGACTGTTTTCCTGCTCAAAACCAGTTTAAAGGAGGGGTAACAAAGAAGACTATACCACGTGAAACTGCAACGGGCAGCTAATATTGAAAGGTGTTATAAAGCAACATCCACCTTCTTCACAAGAGCAAGTAAAACAGTCTCCAACAAATCAGGGGTTGGTAGAGGTGGATTCTCTGATGTGTGCTAAGGGGCTGCTTAACTCTGAATTTCCCCCCTGAGGGGGTACCAACAGCACCTCTTCCTTGCCCAGCTCCTCTGCTCACCTCCAAAGGAATTGGTTCAAGGCTTAAACTCTCTTATCACCCACAAACAGAGCTTGACCTCTGCCATATTTGCAGCAAGTCCTATTACTTTGGGGTGATTCAGAGCTAGAAGCTGATTATTACAAGCCAGGAAGGAGAATTCTGACTTCTGTGGTGTTTACAGCTTTTATCACAGAAAAATCCACCTGCGCCAGCTATAAAAACAGATAAAATCTCCCAGTGAAGCCTGCTCTCCTCAAGATCCCACGTCACTAACAAGTCCCTGTATGCTCTGCCAGTGGCCCCCCCAAAGCTGTAAGGCTTTTCTCCAGTTCAATCTGGCCTGTGATCTTGGCTTAGAGGAGCTCTAGAGACAACCTGAGCGCTGCCAGCACAGCACATGGCCGTGCTGACCAGGGTCAGAGCAAGTTGGATCAATGCTTCCTTCACCTCAGCACCAGCACACACTCACAGCAAAGACCAAGGGTAGAAGGAAGAAAAGCAGGTTAAAAAAAAAATTTATATCTCTTTTCGTGTAGCAGGGGAGTTACTTTCACATCAGAGCACAGGAAGCTCGTTCATGGCGGTGCTTCACTTGCTCCCAGGCATCAGGGAGATTTTGTCTCTTGCCACTGCAACATAATCACAGTCACAGAATCACAGAATATGCTGAGCTGGAAGGGACCCACAAGGATCATGAAGTCCAACCCTCAGCCCTGCACAGGACCATCCCCAGGAGTCACACCCTGTGCCCCAGAGGATCATCCAAACCCTCCTGGAGCTCTGCCAGCCTTGATGCTGTGCCCACTGCCCTGGGGAGCCTGTTCAGTGCCCTACCAGCCTCTGGGGGAAGAACCTTGTAACCTAAACCTCCTCTGGCACAACTTCAGGCCACTTCCCTGGGTCTTGTCACTGGTAGATGTTGGTCGGCGAAGCCAACAGTATTCCAGAGTGTGACATCCATCCAAGCCCATTCTGAGGTGGATGGGGTTTACTGCCATAAGAAAATGCTGACTGCTTCCTCTAGGAAAGGGCTGGGCAGTGGGGAACTGCCTGCTTAGGCCAAACACCAGCAGGGAGGGACCTGAGCCCTTAGGAGAGGGAGGTGTGGGGAATGGGAAGGAGACACTTGAGGAGCACCAAGGTGAAGACACGAGTTGAAGAACAGGAAATCCAGGAGGTGGCCCAAAGATAACTTGGAGGGAGGATTGGCAGTAGAGTAAGGAGCAGTGCTGAAGGAGCTGCAGGAGCCCGAGGGCGAGGAGATGCTGGAAAGCCATCACAACGAAGCAGGGTCATTGGAGGAGGAGTGCCAGGGGTTGGCACCCGAAGGAGATGAGACTGCACACAGCCTCAAAGGCTTTTAGGGTTTCTCAGAGCCCTGGTGCCACCAGAGAGGATTTGATGAGCTGAAATAAAACCCCTCACCTTGCATTTTAAAAAGTGTCTATCTCCTGCAACCCAAGAGGGAAGAGAAGAGGAGGGGAGGAAAAGTGCAACCCCCTCATACAAACTGCAAGGGAAGGAAGGAATTGGGAAACATGCAGAACCCCAAGCTTGACTCACGGCTATTGATGGAAATTAAATGAGTTTGCCTGCAATTGCCTCCTTCTCACAGTTTTTTTCCCTCCCCCAGCCCATCCTTTGGTCTTTCTCACCCAGAGAACCACTAATTTTAGTGGACCCCTTTCACCAAAGCTTGAAAAGACAATGGAGCTCACGAGGAGGAGCTTTCCCTCCAGAAAAGGCACCTCTCCTTTTCTCATCTTCTTGAGGGAAGAGCTTAGCTTGTCTTGGTCCCACCTAAATCCCAGGGCCAGAAGCTGCAATGAGTGCAATAGTCATGACCAAGCTCAGCTTTTTGATCAAGATGTTCCTCCAAACAAAGAGGGACGATCCTCTGCCTGCTGAAGAAGGAAGAGTTTCTGGTTTGGAGTTTTCACAAAGCTACTGCTTCCACAAGAGAGGGAGACATTCATCAAAGTTCACTTTTCAGTGAAAAAAACCTCCCCAAGATAACCTGGAGTTCCAAGGGGAAATAAGCCAAAGGACAAAGCCGTGTGGGACTGCTGGAGGGCACGAGAGCTCAGGCAGCACATCACCGCCGTTTGGATGCCCTGAGATGACATTATCACTTTTATCCTCAGCTCTCCTTTCCAATTCCCAGAGAGTGAAGTGAAAGAAGAAGTTTTCTGGGGGCCAGGCAAGCACAAAGTGCACTTTGACAGCGCTACCTACACAGTGCCTGATGCCTATACTCATTGGGACAGCTAAAAGCAGCAGGGATGAGCCCAAGAGAGGCATGGGAAAACCATGGAACACACAGTGTCTGGGGTCCCAACACTACTGGTGTGGTGCCACTCACCCCCTCCACTTCAGATGGAATTAGCCCCTCCACTTTACAAGACACAAACCCATTTGCTGCCCCACTGTCACCCTCTCTCTCCCTCCCCAAGTCATTCTCGACTCTCAGCCTTACTGGCTTCTTGAGGACTGTGTTTAGAAGCTCACAAATTTCTTTTCCTTCATTTAAACAGTTTTTAAAACCTAATTTTTGCTTCCCTGCTGTCTTCATGGACACGCCTCAGCTAAAAATGTGGCTTCAATGACATATCATTCATTCAGGGCCTGAGAGGGAGCAAAGAAATTGTTCACTCACTCCACAAACAAGCATAGGAAAGCCAATATTCCCTCCCATTCCTGCTGTTCCATTAAACTAATTTTATGCATGAGGTGAGATTGCATCTTTCCTAAAAATAATAGTAATAGTAATAATAATGAATACATTTTTCTCCAGTGACAGCATCAGTGATGAGGTTTTGCTTTACCACAAAGTAGACATTTCCAGAGAGCACATCTAGAAGCTGTCTGGTTAAAAGTGCTCCAAGAACGGCCAGAATTAGCAGCTGAAGGAATTTATGAAGCTTTATGTGTTATTCTGGAGCTGAAAGTTTAAGGAATCACACACCATGTGAAAGATATACACAAACCTGTTTCCAAAGCAGTGCCCTTCTGAGGGCAAATTGATGCCTGGAGGATCCACGACTGGATTGAGAGAGCAAACTAAGACCACTGAAGGAGAGATTCACAGGTAGTAACTTTATGAAGGATTATGCTTAAATGAATCCACAAAATGTGACTCTGGACACGGATGCCAGATAGCACCCTGTGGGGATAAAAAGGATATCCAAAGTGGGTAGGGAAATCTCCAATCCCCACATCACCTGCAGAGAGCTTGAAGGTGATTCCACTCATTCCTTCCAAGCCCCAAACCCCTGTTGTAATGAGGAAGGGGACATGGGAAGATAAGTAGATAAATCAAGTACTTGCAGAGGTGCCAAGAAATGCAGAAGCAGCTTTGGAGAGAGAGCACATCACAAGGAGACATCTCAGGAGAGAGTCTGTCTGTGCCATGCAAGGAGAAGGAC
This sequence comes from Neopelma chrysocephalum, assembly GCF_003984885.1. NCBI lineage: Eukaryota > Metazoa > Chordata > Aves > Passeriformes > Pipridae > Neopelma > Neopelma chrysocephalum. Next base: position 3,090,056 of record NW_020897751.1, on the reverse strand, counting down.
GGAGGAAAAAAGCTTTTAGCACCTGTTTGCTTGCACTTATAAATAAGAAAAGAGGCAACTGCAGTTAGAGAGGACAGTAGACCCCAATCTCTTCTTGAATCCTGGTTGCTGTCCCCTCTGTGAACTCCTCACTTCATGACGGCTGCAGCTGCAGGAGGAGGGAAAAGGCAAAGGAATCACATCCCGCTTCCTAAAGGAGGCGGGCACGGAGGAGGCACAGCTCTGATCACACATGCAGACACATTTCCTAGAAAGGAAAGCTGAGAAACATATCACCTATAATTAGAGGGCAAGAGTTGTAAATACAGCAGCGGAATTAAAAGCAGAGGTAAGTCCAGAGCGGAAAAGCAGAGCTTGAACACACTCAAATCTCCATCCCAGCTGCAGCGTTTGACCAGCCCTTGGACCTGGTTTGCACTGCCATGGCACTCAGAATTCCCAGCCAAAGGACTTCACACATCCAAGATGATGGTGAGGGCTTAGCTAACAAAGCAACCCTGAGCACACAGCCCCTCGTGCCAGTGGGAGACGGGAAAAAACCCTTTTCCACAAACAGTGATGGAGATGCCTACCCCCAGGATTAGCTTCCAGGGCTGGATATGTTTGGCATGGATGACAGAGTGCAATTATTGTAGAGCTGTTACAAGCAAGGTTACAGACACCGTGGCCACTGATGAAAGCACTGAACATGCTGTGCTAAGGAGAGTGTCTTGCTATTTACAAACCAGCACATGAGGTCAGGGAGCACAGCCCCCTTCAGCCAGAGGCCACAATAAAACTGCTGTTTAACACTAAAGGGTGCCCAGACCACCTTTTCCCTCTGCCACAGGGTGCCCTGAGCACTCGAGGCTTTCTCTTAGGTGGTTATGATCCACAGCTGTGACCTCCACACCTCACCAAAGAAGTCCAGCCGAATTGATAAGGTCCACATCAGCTCGCCCATCCTCCTTGGAGACCAGTGTCACTTGGCTTTGCATCGTCTATCAGGAAAAGCCAGTGAAGAGAGCAAAGCCCTGAATGATAACAAGCAACAAATAAAGGGAGAAATGTAGCAAAGCAGTTGGCAAGCCCAATTCTCTGGTCACAAGATGGACAGAAGGCCACTGCAGCACACACAGCAAGCTCTTGGTTTTCCCTCTCCTGTCGGGCACTCCAGAAGTCTGTATTTTCTCCTGTAGGAGAAATTTAAGGGTGTTGGCACCCTCTGGCTGTGCTTTAGACTAAAGATACTCCTAACACCAGCTCCTCACTCCCACTCGAGGGTGAGACAGAGCTGGAAGACTTCAGTCTCCGTGTTGTGAAGATACACCCATAACCTCTACTCATCGGGAGACCCAAACAAAGCTGTGCCAAAGACTTGACACCGCACTTGCAAAAGGCACTAAACACAACCAGTGCCGGACGAGCTGACTTCCCTGTCAATGCCTGGTTTCACAGCAGAGATGAAAAACCACCTCTGACAGCCCAGCAAACGTGGCAGTGAAGCTGTGGAGCAACGCCAAGGCACCGTGACCTCCAAGTCCTGCTGAGGAGACCAGCAGGACTGGGAGCAGCTGACCGCAGGCAGCAGCAGTCCTGGCTGCAGTCAGCCTCCTGGCTAATTCCACTAGCATGCAGAGAGAAGCCACACCATCAGCTATTCCCCAGTTATTTTTAGGACCTGATGACTTTCCTGGAAGCATGCCACGGCAGCGGGTCACAGGGATGACTGCAGGAGGGACGGGAGTGGCCCCTCTGCCAGCACAGCACCGGCAGCAGTAGAGGTTTGAAAGGGTTGCTGATAAACACCTGAGTGTACCAAGGGTGAACTCCAGCTGCAATCCCTCCATCCTCTTCCTCTCTTTCCCCTCTCACCTGTGGAGCAGCAGCCAGTGCCAGCCCCAGGGCTTCCCACTGCCTGCTCTGTCCCCACACAGCCTGGGGGGGATGAAGGGCTGGCAGCACTGGCACACAGGGACTGCTTCATCTCAAGGCCATGGATGAGAGTCCATAACTGTTACTGAGCAGGGAGACCTGGAGACAGAGCCTTGCCCTTGGAATGGGATAAAGACAACAGCAAAAAGCCTCACAAGTTGGGTCCCAGAGTGAACTGGCACCTCCCGGGCAAACGGCACCCACCAGTCGGGGTGACCACTGCCCACAGCCCTGACCAACACCTAAGCTGTCTTGGTATCTCCTAGACTGCTGCTGGCCACAAGGAGAAGAAGCTCAACACTTCAAGAGGGATTAGGCTGAAAATTAATGACATTTTCCTTCATGCTGCCAGATAGATGCACCAGAGAGGCATGAAGGAAGGCAGCTCCAGCAAGGAATTCAGCCTGGTTTTCCACCTCATCAAACATGTTCCCCCCCAAAACAGTCTTGGAAGCAATGCATTAGGACAATGACAGTGGGAAGAGGAGATGAGAACTGGACTGCCCACACATGGGAGAGCAGCGGGAGGTGAGCACAGCGTTGCCTTTGGGTTTGAGTTACCGCAGAATATCTGCTCTCCACCTGCACCCAGGGGAAACGCTCACAGCAGGGCTTGGCTGGTGAAATCTTAATGCTGAGGCACCCTGACTGAGCAGAGCCAAGGTAAAGCTAAATAAATAAAGAGAAGGTGTGAGAATCTCAATATGCCTTTTGCTGCTTTAGAACACAAATCAACAAAGGCAGGAATTGAGGAAAAAAAACGGGATATGCAGCACTTTGAAGTCATTCTACAGGTGCACGAGACAAAGGGCTTTTTGGGGGGAGAACAAGACACAGCCCAACTGCCTCATACTTGACTTAATAAGGTTTGACCTGGCTGGGATCAGAAGAAGTATAATTCTGACAACAATAAATCCACCTTGGGGCCATATCCTATGGGTTCACAGAGGTGGTGAGGGGCTGGAAGGAGCAAGCAGAAGTTCTGCAATTTAAATTCTTACCAATTCACCCCCGTTAAAGTCTTGCCCCGTCAAAGAGGAGTTTGAACAGTCCCACCCCGTGCTGTGCCCATGATATCACTCACCCCACTGCTGAGATTTGCCCCAGGGAGCACCACACAGCTCAGGAGCTCACAGCCCAGATCCCTCCCTGAGGGTGCCAGGGAAACCACAATCCAAACCGAGTGTTCTGCAGAGCTGGCTTCTCTCAGCTGGGGACCCCCACAGTCCTTCCTTAGTGCCCCATCCATGCGGTCTGAGCACCTGGGGTTGCCCCCCAGCATGGAGGGAAGCCCAGCACAGCGCAGAGAATTCCCACTCTGCTGAGAAATTCCTCATTTTTATCCTTCCGTGAATGATTTATTCAAATTTACCTGCATCCCAATTATATGTCAAAGCATGAAGAGAATAAAAAACCTTGATGTGTGCAAACTGTTGCTTACTAAATTAGTTTGGTTGGTTGTATTGTTTAGGATTATTTTTTTTAATGCATTCTGATCCCATATCTACTCTACTTCGCTGTATGAAAAAAAGAGCTGATAAGAATGAATCTAAAACCTGCAATAATGACAGGGAAGGGGAGTAGAGTTTTACAGAAGATGGGCGTTAAGGGGGTTAGAAATGCACGTTTTTAAGGCAGCAGATTAGGAAACGAGGAGAAGCATCACAGCAAAGGGGTTTTATTTTGGCTGCCTTGAACTTCTACATCCCCCCACCCTCCCAGCTTCCCCATGTGATAAGATTGATCCCGATAACTAAATATATAATTGAAATTAAACGAAGGCGGTGTAAAGTTCAAACAGATGCACTTGCTAGTCCCTTGCCAGAGCTGTGTGCATGCAGAATGGGAGCGTTGGCACCCAGCTTTGCTCCCTCATCAAGAGGAATTGTTGGAATATCTGATGGAGCACGTATAAGGCTCAGGCTGGTTAAGCAGTGACAGTCAGGGAATATGAATGAACACAAGAGTTTTTAAAGGCCTTAGAGGAATTAGGTGCCCAAAACACACACAGGCAGGCATTTAATTCCCCTGAAAACCCAGTATTTCAACTACCTTGCTGAAAAGATCTCTTTAGATAATCCAGAAAGCTGACATAATACCCAACAAAGGTTTTTAATTTTCCTTTTTTTCTTAGATTCAACATTATGATTCGGTTGCAGGAGGAATTTAGTCTTAGCCTTCTTACAAGGCCTCCAAGCCTTTTGGGAAGTTTCAAGGTGCATTTCCTAGTTATTATGGTAATAAATGAAGAAAAGCTCCAGCCTAGTGGAATGGGTACAACCTGCAAGCAGAGAAATCACTTTTCTTCCTCACACCCACTCCCATCCATCCACTGCCCATGCTTTTAGCAAAAAGTCAACTTAAACACTGCACCATTGCTGCACCTAAACCAAACAGAAACATCCAATCTCATGAGCCAAAAGCATCACTGGTGCCCTCCTGGAGACATTCCTGTAGACAAGGTGAGCTCAGCGACCTCACTGCCCCATCCCCTTCGCACCAGTGTGAGGGAAACACCAGCAAAGGCACACAAAGAGCCAGTGAGGTTGTTACAAAGCATCTCTTGTTTCCCAGCCCTAGAAAGAGCTGTGCAAATGGGATATCTCCCAGAGCTCAGACTGCAAACTACTGCCATCAGCCTCCCGAGGCTGCTCAGCATCCACGGCTCCCGATACTTTGGAATTCCCCAAAGCCCTTCTCCATCAGTGGGAAAAGTTATTTTCAGGGCCATATTGTGCCAGGGCTGGAAACAGGCTCTGATTACCATTTTGTGCCCGTTTAACCCAAGCAGGAAATATCAGAATCCAACACTCCAAGGACTCTCTTACCTGTGTGGGGTCTGGCAGAGACACCTTGGTTGGAGGACACCATCTGCCCCCGTCTGGCCTCCTCCGTGCAAGAAGGACAAACAGACAAAGAGGGATTGGGCACAGAGATTTAAAAAACAAAAATTTCAAAAGCACTAAGAATCCTGCAGGCTCCTGACCATGTGGGGAAGTTATTACTGTTAGAAGAAAGCCACCTGCATCAGAAGGGAGCGAAGCCAGCAACTGAGATACATATCAGGCGACAGGAAGGAGGGTGGGACGTGATGAGAATTGGCATAAATATGAGGCTGAGGCAGAAATCATAGGAAAATAAGGGAAGAAGAATGAGCATTGGGCTGCATGGCATCCCTGGGTCATTGGATCCGGCCCTCCTGCAAGCTCCTGCTAAAAGCAGGAAGGGTTTTATCCCCCTCTATTCCCACAGGAAGGTTGGTCCGTAGCCCGATCGCTCTCTAATTGTCACAAACGATCTTCCAGTTTCCAGGCTGAATTTATTCTGGGCCAGTTTACGTACATTTATTCTTGTGCCAACACTATCCTCGGGCATAAATAGTTCTCCTTGGCTGATGCTCTCCCCTCCCCATCTTCCGCCAGTGTATTTATAGGCAGCTATCTTCCTCAGCTTTCATTTGGCTAATTTAATTAAGTCAGGCTTTCCTCATCTCCCCTCCAAACACACACGAGCTCCATTTCTTTTATCATGTTAGCAGCCCTTTCCCAGCCCTGGCTCTGAGGAAAACATGAGGCACACAATCACCAGCAGAGATCTCTCCTGGAAAACGGATGCTTGTGAGCCGAGTCCCTAATTGCAAACTAACAGAGACAGGCTCGTCTTTTATCCTGTCAGCTATTTTGAATCAGCTAAAGATCATAAATAGTGTTGTGGAGCATAAGCAGGTCCCATAGTGCTCTGCAGCGTGTTCAGTTTACATTTTGGCTGAGTTGTCTTGCTGTAATCCTGAACCAGTCCTTCTTTTTCCAATTATGCTACAGCACTTTGTAAAACCATACGATGTCCGTCGGATTAAATATTATCCTATTTGGTGTCAGACAGCAGCTCATATTGCAAAAGGAGAAAGCTTTGGCCAGCAGAGGGGAGGACAACAGGAGGTTTCATTCCTGCTTTTCTTGGGAAAAGAGAACTTGACAGCAGACTGCACGGGATGGAAATATTGCTGTTTCACTGAGCATTTGGGGAAGTCTAATCCATGGACTTCCTAAGAACTAAAGATCATGAAAAAGTAGCAAAACGTGGCAACTTGGGGTGGTCCTGTGCAGGGCCAGCTGGACTTCGATGATCCTTGCAGACCCCTTCCAACTCAGGATATCCTGTGATTCCATAAGATGTACTTAGGTGATCAAGGCCAGGGAACTTGGACTCAAGAATTTTAAGACAACTATTCAAGGAGCCATTTGAGCTGTTTTAAAGCTTATTTTAGTAAAAGCTTTCAAATTATGGGAAAAGCTAACATGTATATAAAGGTACACACATAGGATATGGTGAACAAATCCACAGAGTTTTAACCAAATTTGACTTTACACTGTCTTGTGGGTGGTAGAATTTACTGCTTCTTGGGGCCGTCCTGTGCAGAGCCAGGAGCTGGACTTTGCTGATCCTTGTGGGTCCCTTCTGACTTAGGACGTTCTACAATTCTATTTTGTTTAAATATATGTTGAACAGTGCTAATAATGTTAGATCTTTCATGCCACGGGTATTTCTCATTTTCTAACTAGATGTTGGTATTCCCTTCAATATGAGTGAAAAGGGGACAGATTAATAAATGCAGCCAACTACCTGGGGACTCGATCTTAGAGGTCCTTTCCAACCTCAAAGATTCCATGATTCTGTGACTCACCCAGGATATGGCTCAAACCTGGCTGTGAGGCAGTCGCCATCCTCTTTCCAGGAGGTTTCTGAATACGACATCTTAAGAAAAGCAGGGGCACAGAAACTCAGAATACTGTCTTTGCAGCTGATACTAGGCTGACAGTTAAAAAAGGACTCTGTTGAAGAGCAACTCTGCTTTTTAACACATCTGATAATGTTTGTTAGCCCAGCAAAAACTGGTATCTGCCTTGTGTAAGCATCTCCTCTCCCCTTCTCACGATGACCTTGAGCAGCTCTCCAGCTCAACAGCAGCCTTGTTGCACTCCACGCAGAATAACAAACTTCTCATGCTTCATCTTGATCTCCTCTTGACATCGACCAGTGCAAGCTGTCCCTTGCATCACCAAAAGCAGAGGTGAAGGGGTGCAGCACTGTTTCACAGTGGCCACTAACCCCAGAGAGGTGCCAGTGCTGTATGAGGCACTGCAGGCGAACACGGCGTTGCCCCCACGTGCCGTCACATCACTGCTGAGCGAGGCACTGTTCCCACACTGCATCTCCCAACCGCTCGTTGCAGGAGCGGGAACAGCTTCGTGGGATGATTTTTGATCACCCAGCAAGCAAGACAGGCTCCCTCCAGCCAAAACTGAGGAGAAAAGGTGCAGCTGGAGACCAATTTGCTGCAGCGCGACCGCCAGAAACAGTGGAGAAAAATGGAAATGTCCTCCAAGAATCCCAAGCCTTTCAATAAATAAGGAAAGCTGTTGTCGAGATGTAAAATAGGCAGGTGTTATTCGTAGGACAGCGAGTTGTAGTGGGGTGCACCAGAGCCAGAGGAACAGTTATCCATAGCCTCTCCCTCTCATTTCTTTGTGGAAATCGCAGTGCTGGCTCCAGACCATGAAAGCCACGAGCGTTTCCAGCAGCGTTAGAAACACAACCAACACATCAACCATTTGTCAGAATGACAAAACTAGCAGGAAAAGAGGAGGGGAAATATGTTCTTTTCAAGCACCTCCACGGGGCATTTGCAGAAATTGGGTGATAAAAATTAAGCAAATGGCCAGAATCCTCCGACACAACACACTTCGTTTGTAATTTTACACTTCTGGGTTGCTGGGGCTTTTCTGAGCCAAAAATTTCTGCTAAAAAAGAGAAGTGCCCACTACACAGGACTCAAGGAGGTCTTGTAATGGGTTTTCCTTCAGCTAGAAGCAGGCAGATCTAGCACAAATACCTCCCAGCTAAGGGAAGATTATTAATACCAAGAGAGCAACAGCAAAGCATCCAGCACTGTTGAAATATTAACTTTTAATTGCAGCGTGGCAATTCCCTACAACCTGAGCCCTTCTCCTGCAAGTAGGAGAGTGTTGGGCAGGCTTACCCTGGCTCTTCCAGTGCCACCAGGGAAGGGCCTGAGATGGATGGCCAGCCCCAGGGCAGCATGATTGATTTCCCTCGTTAGCCAGAGCGGTTAAGTGGGACAGAAGGGTGGTTTGTCTCACTCAAGTCTGACGTGAGCAATATGTGACAGCAGCAGGAGGAGGTGTTGCATTTATGGCGAGGGTTATGTGTTGCACCACAGCTATGGAGCCAGGTAAGATGAGCCCTTCCGTACAGAACAACTTGTTTTTTATTGTTGTTCCTTCTACAGTGAGCTTTCTCCTTTCCATGTATGAAGCAGAGGTGGAATTAAGGCTCAAACAGCTGATGCTGGCCAGGCGGGGTAGAGGAAAAGGACCTCTTGGTGACAAAACCTTTGAGTTGACCACAACCATCCTGAGTTAATGCTTGCATAGCCTGGCCCAAGGGAAAAAGTTCCCAGAAAAGTTTGGTTTTAACTCACACAGCTCGGTTTAGCCCTTGAGATCGATCCTTATTTTTCATTTCCGTATTGCTATCACTCCAAAATAAAGCATTCCCCAAGAACTCAGTGCCCATAGTGCTGAAATCAAATCTTACAGTGAGGCTGCAAAGGGGAAGAGAAAGAAATCACTAAAAACCACCCTGCTTCCCATGGAAAATTCTCCTGCAATCTCAGTTTTAAAGGCAGGTTAAAACTGGTTTGGGGTTTGGTGGTTTAAGGAGAGGTTTTTTTGGAAATCAAACAAAGGCCCCAACCATCACACTGTGACACCCACAGCATGATGGATGTGTGAAGCAATCACTAAACGTGGCTGCCACGGGCCATAAGAGAAATGAAATATGGGAAGTGGGAAATCAGGGTGGACAGGAGGAGGAGGGAGCACCAGGGGGGGATCAGCCCTGGTGCCTTCAAGGCAGGTGTCTGGCCTTGGTGGGAGCCCCTGGCTCAGTGGGCATGAAGGGATGCAGAGGGGGGACACTGGCTTGAATTTTCACTGCTGCCTCCAAACCAGCTGCATCCCTCACTCTAAAGGCAAATAAACACATCAGTCTAACACTAAGCTCCTCCAATGACATCCATGGATCTGGGGGGGCTTTTCTCAAGAAAAACTCCATGCCAGCTATTTTTTGTCCTGGCCCGTGGCTGCACCCGGGCTCAGCCCCTCGCTCCAAGGTGGGAAGTGGGCATCTGCCTGTGTGTATAATTGGCATATATGTAGGTCAGCCCCGGCTCGTGGGCCTGCTGCAGACACAGATGCATTTTTCTTGCATCCTTAGGCAAGCTGGGAAATGTCACTTCCTCACTCAGCAAGCACTAAACATTTTGCTGCCCTCAGTGCCCACCTGCTCCACGTGCACAGCTCTGCGGCTCTGGGGGAGGGCTGTGAGACAGGGCTGGAAGGCTGAGAACAGCTTTCCCCTTTTTTTATACATTTTGTTTGATTTGGGTTTTTTTTAAAGCCACACAGTGATTTAGAGACCAAACCAGGGGCAAACACCCCTACTCGTTACGCATCCCTGTTCTCATCTGTGCCTCTGCAGCATCCTTCACCTCCCTTTTTATTTTATTTTGTAAGGGAAACAATCAAGTTTTTGTTTGAAGCTGTAGCCCAAGTAAAGCCTAGGGAGCAGACAAATGCCTGCACAGGGCTGAGAAGCTGTTGCACATCCCAAAGGCAAAGTACTGCCCAAGGAGGTGGTGGAGGCTGCCCGTGTAGCCCATATCTGCATGCAGAAGGAGCTGCATACATGTCAGAGGGGCTGCTTTCCCTTAGCCCTGGCTCCTCCATCCTCAGGGAGGAACATCTGGAACAGGAGCTGAGTTCACAGACACGTGGCTGCTGCTGAATCCCCTGCTAGTTTAAACAAGAGGATTTGGGGAGTGGGCTCACAGAACTGTTTGAAACAAGCACCCCACAGCAAGCACGGACGTGGCAAGTCCTTCCTGACCAAAGTGCAGAGCCAAGGGGAGAAAGATGAAAGAGATGAGTCCAGGAGGGGGAAAGGAGAAGGGAGACTGCGCAGAGCTGAAGCTCTCCAGGAAGGTAGAGGGCAGCTGAAGATGCTTCAAAAGGGACTGTGCTTTCTATCTCCTAGCAACAGATGCCAGCAAAAAAACCAAGGGAGATGATGAGAAGACAGTCTTAGCTGAGGAAATGGGGGCTTTGCCAAGTCTCACCCCAATGGTCCCTCATCCCTCCCCTCCTTGGGCTCCTTATGGACACCAACACCACTGCCCTTGCCACAGCCACGCTGCTTTTTACCCCCAGTGGCCTGGGTAAGAGGTCTGGGTGTTTTCAGCCCCACTCAGAGCACCTCTCCTGCTCTCTCCCCAGCTTAACCTCGGGTAATGAGGCCACAATTTGGGCTGTAGCATTACAAGGGCAACCAAAGAGCTTGTTAGTGAAAAGAGGGACCCCAATATCACACACAGGATGGTGCTTAGCTGGGAGTGAGCTCTCTAGGGTCTTCTGCTGCTCAGTATTTTAGGCTCCATCTGCTTCCCTGCAAGTGTATCCATCTGCAAACAGGGCAATATTTACAGACCCCAAAGCATCTGGCACCAATAGGCTTTAACCCATTAGTAAATGGCTGGAGGACACCACACTCAGGGCTTTTAGAGACATTAGGAGAGGGAAAAAAAGTCCTGTGTCTACAGGAAAACCCACCCTGCTCATCTCTGTATCAATTACAGAAGAGGCATTAAAAGGTTTTAGTAATGATTTCTTGTCAATAACCTGGATCTTCGAGTCCCAGTCTTCTTATTCAAACTCTCCTGGGAGCAAGACATTCCAGCAAGAGGGACACACCACAGACACATCACAGCAAAGGCAGAGGAAAGATAATAGAAAAAGAGATATTGGGCAGAGAAAAAAAAAGATCAGAGACAGCAATCTTTGGGAACAGAGACAGATCACGAGTTTAAAGGAAGGTGATTCTTCACTCTACGCCTATACAAATGATTTCCTTCCCTCTGCTGCTCCCTCCTCCCCTCTCTCCCGATGATTTGAAGGCTTTGGGAGCTGCAATAAGTGTGACTGTTTTTCCATGCGACTCAGCCAAAGATTTAAGTAGGCAGGAGGAAAGAACTCTCTTTTTCCATCAGCGTTCAATAGAAAGACAGTAAAAAAAAAAAAGAAACAAATAAAAAAAAGGGGGAAAAAAAAGGGAGAAAATTCACGAAAGAGTCCAAGTTGCAAATTGTTAAAAGAAAACACAACCAGGAACATAAAAAACTGAGAGATGGAGTGGAAAAAACCCCTTCCAGCTCTGAGCCAGCCTCAAACACTTCTCAGGTATGTAAAGTCTTAATGCAGAGATTAGTCTGCAACTGCTGAGCCAGAGCTGGGCAAACTGGCCTGGGAGGAGCCTTCTCCACACCAGGAGAGATCTTCTGATAATTCCCAGTGGAGAGCTTTGGAGGGACATCGGCCAACACATTTTCTCAGCCCCTGGGAGAGATAAAGAGGGGGGAGCTGCTGCTGGTTATGATAAGGCTGCTCCATGAATGCTGATTATCAGCCTGGCCCTGCCGTGCTAATTCAGAGCCCTAAGTCCACAACCCTTTCCCTGGCCCTGTAAATCCTTCATATGGGGCCAGGGCTGTTTGAGGCTCTCATGGCCCATCAGGCCACACTTGCCAGCCCAGTTACCTGAGGAACCAGGGTACACGTGGCCCCAACATCCATCTGTCCTTCCCTTCAATAATCATTTCCCAACCTGCCCATCCGTTTGAGCTCCATCCAAACCCTCACTCTGCAGAGATCCCCTGTGATACCCACTGGGTCCCACAGGTTTCCTCCTCCCTGGTGAAAGCAGAAAGGGGAGACATTTCTCTGGTTCAGAGGCACAGGCAGCAACTGGGAATTTCTCCCAGGAGAAATCACACAGGAACTCCATGTAGAGCCCCACAGCAAGGGAAAAGCAGGCTTTTTAGTCTTGCAGATCACGGGATGGCTTATTTTCTTTACTCAGGAAAATTCAACAGAATAAGTTCTTATTGATGCAGTCAAAACTCACCCTCAGACACGTGGCATTGCAGGAACACATTTTTCCTGTCCTTCCCGTGCTCCAACAGCATTCCCAGCTTACAGAAACAGGAACATTGCAGGATGAGGGCTTGGCTGATTATTTTTTCTTCTTTCCAAGACATTCATCTTTCTTTGCCACCAAACATTGCCTGGAGTCCATCCAAAACTTTCCAGGAGCACAGTGTCTTGAGTGTGCATGCCTTGCAGCTTTTCCATTCTTTCTGATGTTATAAAACTGTCTTGTAAAAGCAAAATTAAAGGCTTGAGTGCTGGCCACAAAGCCCTTACCATGGCCATGTTTTCTGTTGTATGCAACTCCAAGACAGAAGGAGGAGGTGGAAGCGGGGGGGGAGAAAGCTTTATGCATTAAACTTCTTTATAAATCTATTGAAGGTATTTCATCACTTCCCGACATTCCTCTATAAAACCCACTCTCAGCTACGTTTACAAATTATAAAATTAGCTTTATGTGCAGGGTCCAGGCTAATGGCACAGCTAAATCTAGGGAGCAGGAAGATTAGATGCTTCTCCCTTCCTTGTGGTGGGATTTATTTTGCAGCACAGGGAGCAGCATCCATCCTGGGGTGGAAAAACTTCCCTCCCAAGCCTGAGCTTTTTAAGTTCCACTGAGATTTGACTGCTAAGGGGAAAGTTTGGGAGAAGCCACATCTATGGGGAGCAAACAGAACTGGATGGCTCAGGACAACATTTGTGCTCCACAAAGTACTTCTGGAAAATGAGGGAACATAAAACTTTAATCCCATGGAAGATAATTGAAGGATACAGGATAGAGGGCGAGGGGTGCAATACTGAGAATATTCAAGAAAAAGGGACAGTTTTCGTTAATTTTAATGTGTCAATAAACATGACAGAGGTGCACTGCTATGGAATATCCCTGGCAGCTGGATTGCAGGTACTTGGTACCCTGCCATGCCATTCAGGGAAACCTTGGGCAGCACCAACCTAGTTCCCAGTGGTTTCCCATTCCTTGGCCACAGCCCAAGGCACTACCCACCACAGCTCTCTGAAGAGTGATAAAAGACCCATTACAGAGGCCAGACCAGCATCAATATGAATTCAGCACAGCACAAATGCCAGGAAGGGAGAGGGGCTGGTACACTTCAGCCTCTCCTGCCTGGCTCTGGGCTTCATCCCTGCTCACATTCCGTCTCCAGCCCCTCTCCATGTCGTGCAGAAAGAAGCTTGATGTTGCTTACCTGGTCCATGGGGATGCTGCCAGCTTCCCCATGGGCAGCCCAGGCCTGCAAGGAGGGATCTCATGGCAGAGCAAGGTCGCCTCCTGATGTTTTTGGCCACTTGCTGATCCTCGCAGGGCCAGGGATCAACACTGTGGGGCAGAAGGGAAAAGCACGACACCAATTCCCTCATCTGGAGGAAGAAACAAAAGCTAGTCAGCCTCGAGGACAGGGGGCACGAAGGGAACAAGCTTCTTCAAGGCACATTCTCAGCTTTAGTTCTTTGCTCCCTTTTAAAAAAAATAATGTCCTTTTGTAGCGTATTAATCACCACAAGTCAGCCTTAGGAAGAGTTATCCATGGAGCTATGCAGGGACTGCCAGGACACTGTGTTATAGCAGGATTATTTACTTTTATAACCTTTACAGAAAACAAGAGATAAGTACATTAGAAAAACTTGCTCACACACAGCAGCAGCGACTGCCTGATTCATTCCCGCACCCTCCCCTTCGTGCACATGTGCCCGGAGAGCTGCTGCTGGGGCTGCCACTGTGAGAGCCACACAAAATAGCACTGAGCCACACAGGGGTGGCTTTGGAAGTGCACCAGGTGCCTTTCAGAGCACCAGGTCTCCCATCCCACTGGGCAGTGGCACTCAAGGGCTGGAGGCCCACCACAAAGTGCCTTGTGCAGCAGCACCCTGGGGGCCTCCCCATTGCTCCCGCTGTGTTCTCCTCTCCAGCAGGCACCAGCCACCAGCAGAAAGCCTCCTGAGCACCCTCAGACACAAGCTTTCCCATGGCTCAATCGCTGGGAGCCTGCAATAAACTGAAAGCCCTCCCCTAACAACCACCCCCACCTGACCTGCAGCTCAAAGGGATGCTCATCCCTTGAGCCAACAAATGAACAAGACCTCTCCTGCACTGCCTCTTCTCCTTGCCCTCTGAGGAAGAGCTGAAGTTAGCTCTGCACGTGGTATTTATTTCCCTGGCCCCTGGCACTGTGGCCATGCCCAGAGGTCAAGCACCTGAGGTACCTCTCTGCATTTTGGGGAGGCATTGCCGTTTTCCAGCCAATTCACCTCCCCAGTCTGCCAGGTACAGTCTGGAATTGCTGCTAAAAAAAAAAACCATTCAAATGGCACGCGGGGAAAACAAAACAGTTACCTCCAGTCTCTGCTGCAATGAGCCAAACCTCAAAGGGAAAGTGTTCTTCATCCCTAATTTCCATTTGCCCCTGAACTTGCGTCTTGCACCCTCCGGAGCCATCTCCCATTTCTGCAGAGTTCTGTGGGAGACATCCTGATCCACAGACAGAGAAAGGAGTCTTTGTTTACAAGATAAGAGCCAACAAATGCAAATAAAAAGCCCCAAATAGCACAAGATCAAACAGGGTCCATATCTACCCTTTCAAAGGCATACAGGCTGCAAAACACCATAAGCAATGGCTTTGTTTGGAACATTAAATATGATACTGAAAACATCTTCTGTGTGAGAACAACATGCATATGAGTTTGTTTATGTTATAAGTTTAATCTCTCCAACGGCAATTCTTTAGAGCTTATTTTAGGCTGAAAAATTAATACTGAGTAATGAATCAAGGTGCAGTGGGTTTGCATGACCCAGTTTTGGTAGCAGAGGGCTACAGGGGTGGCTTCTGTGAAGCTTCCAGAAGCTTCTCCTGTGTCTGACAGAGGCAATGCAGACCACGGTGAGGCAGGGTGTCCCACAGAGGTCCATAGTGCAGCAGAGATCCACCTGCAGTCTGTGGAGGACCCCACTCCAGAGCAGGGGGATGCCTGAAGAAGGCTGTGATCCCATGGGAAGCCTGAGCTGGAGCAGCTCCTGTCAGGACCCGTGGCCCCATGGAGACAGGAACCCACACTGGGGCAGGTTTGCTGGCAGGACTTGTGACCCATGGGAGGGCCCCACACTGGAGCCTGTTCCTGAAGGACTGACCCCATGGAAGGGCCCCATGCTGGAGCAGTTTGTGATGAACTGCAGCCTCTGGGAAGGAGGACTGACTTTGGAATATTTCATGGAGGACCCTCTCCCATGGGATGGACCCCATGCCGGAGCAGGGGAAGTGTGAGGGGGAAGAAATGGTAAAGACAATATGTGATGAACTGGCCACAACCTGATTCCTCATCCCCCTGTGCTGCTGGGCAGGAGCAGGGAGGTGTTTTTAAGATTTGGTTTTATTCCTCATTACCCTACTCCAATTTGATTGGCAGTAAATTAAATTAATTTCCCCAAGTGGAAACCATTTTGCTTGTGACGGTAATTCCTGAGTGATCCCTCCCTGTCCTGATCTTGATCCAAGAACCTGTCACTATTTTCTCTCCCCTGCCCAGCTGAAGAGGTGAGTGATGGAGCAGCTTTGGTGGGCACATGGCATCCAGCCAGAGCCATCCCACCACACGAGGCCTTGAGAGTCTGGGAATGATTCCCTTAAGCAGCGGGGAAACATTGCAGAGTGTGCAGTCCTGATTTAATTAAAGTCCTAAACAGACTCCAAGCAACACAATCCATCCACCCATCAATATGATGAAAAGACTGCAAGTTCCCTTCAACTCACCCGGCCACCTCATGCATCTCCTGGTTGGGAAAGTGAGGAAGAATGCAGTCCTCCTTCACTTAATTCTTCAAAGCAGCCACTTCCATGCAAGCAGGAGCCACTTTGCTGCTCTCCCAGGACATGCTGAAGGGAGCTGTACCCGTGCAGTGAGCAGGGAGGAGGCTCCAAAGCCTTCTCACAGCAGGAATGCAGCAAAATCCAGGTTGCTGGTGCCTCATCCTGCAGCTCAGGCCATGTGTTGCTGCCCCTGTGGATGCTCCTCCTCTGTGACATCCAGTTTTCTGGTGTCCCAAAAGGATCTGAGACACTTCCAGGCTCTGCCACGCTGCAGGAGTTACCTTAGGCACTCCTCCTGGGTACAAGGACAGCCTGGGGACTGCTCAGATGTCACTTTGCTTCCTGTTTCTCCTGGCCTGCACCTAGTGGTTTGTTCTCCATTTTCAGAGCAGTGAAGGTTCAAGCTGCGCTTCATGGACTCATCCCAAATCCCTGAGGATGGTCACGGTGCCGAGGAGCTGTGCAGGCACCTGAGAGCTGAGAGGATGGAGCTCTGAGACAGAAGGACTTCCCCAGCTCGACCTCATCCACGGCTCTGCAGGTCCATCCCTGGTTCAGGGGAGTTGGCCCAAACCAGGGAGGGGGAGAAGCCAAAGGGATTTAAGTCCACACTCATCATTAGTCACACAAGGAACCTTCTCCCAAATCAGAGCTCTGGTGACCAAATGAAAAAAAAAAAAAAGGCAAATATTTGCTAGAATAGAAATGTCAAACACTTGGCAGCTTTCCTTCTGCCTTGTTTTTTTGCTCATGGGGCTCCAACCACTTAATAACCGTGTGATCCATGGATTTATTTCTTTTTGGCCAGGGAGATGGGGGTCATCCTGAGCCAGCTCAAGACAAACACGCTTACTTCTTCTTCAACAAAATTTAAAGCAAGGAGAAAATGAGGGGGGAAACGCTTCACTGGGGAAGCTGCAAACATCATTTTTTTAAAGTCAGCATTAGCTTCATTTTGGCTCCGAACATTGCTTCAAAAAGTAGAAGTCAAAGCATCTAATTTCAGAAACGCACAAAGAAGTGGTTTGATTTTTTCCAATTGCTACTTTCTGTTGTCATTTTTTTTTTTTTAGAGTTCAACACAAATAATTTCAGCTGACCTGAAATACTATTTTCAACAAATGTAGGCTTAAAAAAAAATAAAAAAATTAAAGAAAGAAGGAAAGAAGGAAAGTCTAGTTCTTTAGCCTGTGCTTGTGCAAAATCACTAATTTTTAGTTGTTGGCTTTCTGCTAGAGATAATCCCTCCGAACAAATGGCTGAATAAATTATTCTTCTCACAGGTGTATCAAAAGGGCTGACAGAAAGAACAAGAAAATTAGATGGTGACTCAAAAAAGAAAAATATAAAGTGTGTATAGATACAAACCACTAGAAACATTTCTAGAAACAGAGCACTGGCATCAACACTTGGAGGCTTGCATTACCAAAGCCCTCTTTGCAGTTAGGTTTACCATCTCAGGGCATTGCATATGTGCTCCCTGTGATCCAAAAAATGCAAATTAAGGAGCCTAATTTTCCCTGGAAGAGCTCGGAGTGACCTCGTTGCTTGGGGCCGGCGCTGGAGTTCCTTCCTCGCCGAGAGGAGCGTCAGTCCCCCGGGTCACCCGGCTCCAGGGCCCGGGGGAGCCTGCTCCAGTTCCTCATTAAATAATTCTGACTCATGAACACATCAGAAAACTTGCATTGTGCCCTTTGACAGTTTACCTCCGTAAAGGCAAAGTTTGTCCAAGAAAACCCCGTTCTGCAAATCATTCACGGGGCGTTAGTCATGTTTGTCCTTCCTCCGCCTCACGGAGACAGCTCCAGGAATTTGTACTATTTTCATTGCCTTCCCCTCACCCTCATCTGTCTTGACCGAGTGAACTTGAAACTTTATCTCATCTCCCTGCAGCAGCAGATTGAGATGGAACTGCTTGGCCTGGCCAAGAAGAATGGACTTAAATACAATTTCCATCTTTTTTCCCCCCTTGCAGACAACCTACTTGCCCATAATGCCCGAGTGTGGGCTGACTTTTGGCCTTCAGAGGGGTCTGACCAACAAGGAATAACAGGCACAAGGACATGACTGGAAGGTCATGATTACTGATTTTATATATATATATATATATATATATATATATATTTGTTTGTAGTTGTATATATGTGTGTACAAATTTGCATATATGGGTTTGTATATATATATATATATATATATATATACACTGCTTTTATTTATGTAGCCCTATTTCTCTTTCCCTTCCAATATTTTTTTAAATCAGCCAAACTACAGAACTACAAACATCTCCCATACCCCCACATCTCTTGAAGCCACATGCAAAGCAGAGCACTGAAAAAGGATGATAAAGGTGCTCCAAAATGTAATCTTAAAGTTGCTCAGCCTGGCACACTTCTGGGCCCATGAGCACATACCTTCTTGGGTCACATCCTGGGGTGAGAAATCAGTTTTTCAGGAACTTTTCCAAGCAAGAGAGAAATGACCTTCAACACCTGATATTTCCTCAGCCCCCTTCAAACCCTGGCATATATTTCCAGCAAATCTATACATTTATATCTGGCTGCTTAGCAGGGAAAAGCTCTTTCTGAAGAGCTCTTTCCACTGTATATTTTCCTCTGACATAAATATGAATTGAGGTTATGGCCCAGTATGATCTTCCCAGGAAAAAGTGTAGATTACATCAATGTGACCCATTAAAGCAATCTTAAATACCCACTGATGGTTCATTATTGCAAGTTACTTTCCTTCCTGGTGTAGAATTTATTCAATATATTGGAGAAAAGAAAAGGTCTCCAGGAAGGCATTGCCTGTGCATCACATTAATAAAAAGGGACAACACAGGGATGGGTTTGACAAGATGGAAGAGGAGTTTCCATTTACACAACCCCACTGGATGAATCAAAATACCCCTTCTGAGGGGCATGAAGGCCAAAGGGAAAACTTGAATTAGCTTGTAGCCAGGTGAGCTCGGTCTCTTCTCGAGGTGACAAGCAAGAGGAAAAGAGGAAATGGCCTCAAGTTGCACCAGGGGAGGTTCAGATTGGATATTAAAAAAATTCCTGCACTGAAAGGGCTGTCAAGCACTGAAACAGGCTGCCCAGGGAAGTGTTGGAATCACCATCTCTGGAAGCATCCAAAAAACCTGTAGATGTGGTGCTTGGGGACACAGTTTGGGGATGAGCGTGGCAGTGCTGGGTTAATGGTTGGACTCGATGATCTCAGAGGTCTTTTCCAACTTAAACAATTCTCTGATTCTAAGAAACAGCACTTTGAGTTGTAAGTTGGGTTTAGGTGCAGAAGAGGGGGTGGAGGGTTCCCCAAAGCATCACTCCTTCCTCATCCCCTGTATGCAGCTGGGGAGCTATGAGGCTCCTCCACTTAGGGGAAAATGGGACTTCACAAGCCCTAAAAAACTCCTGTCTTCCTCTGTTTTACTCTTTTCCTCTGCAACCTGAATATGAATTTATAAGCATTTTGCTGTGAGTCAAGCCTTGAGGGTGGGTTTGTTTTTTTGTTGTTTTTTTTTTGCACCTCTAAGATTCAACAGGAAAAAAAAACAGTCTGGAGAAGAAGGAGGAGTTTGTGATGTGGAAAGAAAGACCTCTCAAACCCAAGGCTGACAGAATCACAGAATCAAAAAATCATTAAGTTGGAAAAGACCTGCAAGATCATCAACTCCAACCTGTGACTGATCACCTGACAACCAGCCCAGAGCACTGACTGCCACATCCAGTTGTTTCTTGAACACCTCCAGGAATGAGGACTACACCACCTCCCTGGGCAGCCCCTTCCAATGCCTGGCCACCCTTTCCATGAAGAAATTCCTCCTGATGTCCAACCTGAACCTCCCTGGCTGCAGCTTGAGGCCGTTTCCTCTCATCCTGTCAAGAGGGGAACACGTGCTTATGGGCTTCTCTCCCTTGCAGACACCCACACCTGCTCCAAGGGGCCAGGAAGCTCCTGTGGGAACCTCTCCCCTGAATCATTTAGAGGAGGCCAGGCAGTTTGTGGGCTGCAGCTGGCAAGGTGAGTTGTGGCACATCTTCCATTCTGGTAATTCACAGTATTGACAAAACATAAAATATTAATGCCAGAGAATACAGAGTTCTCTTTAAAGACATTGATTTGGGTCCATTGCCGCGCAGAACAGGTCAGGGGAAAAGTTTTCAGCATCAGGCAGAGGGGTTTGGGCCAGGGAGCAAGGATTGCCTTCTCTCCTCACACTATGGGCTCCTGCCTGCAGGGCTTTGCACAGTGCCTGCTCCCAGCTCCACAGGCTCCCACAACATCTGCGGTTGGAAAGGCCTTGGGATGTCTTCCCCTTCCACCAGCCCAAAGCAAGGGGTACTCACCTCCCTCAAAATGCCCTCCCTGAGCTGTCACACTCCTCCCCACCATCACCCACCACAAAACAGGGGACACCTGCCCAGGGGAAGGAGTGTAGGAAGCCTACCTTTTATTCCCCCAACACTTCCAGTTGCATCCGCTTCTTTATTTGCTCCAACTCTCCTCCAATTTTCTGTGTTCTTCGTGCACCTAATTAATGACTCAATTCATTAATATTTTTTGCAGCAGAATCCTCTTCCCATCTATAAAGTGGCCGTGCCAATTCTCAGCCTTAATTTTAAACAACAGCTTTTGTTTAAGCTTTCTGCAGAGAAAACAGCTCGAGACCAAAGACTCCTCTGTCTCTTCACAAGACAATTATCCAGAATGTTATCAGAAGATCTTAACACACCTTCATCTCCGAGGAGAATTTCTCCCAATACAGTCCACCCACCTATAGATGCACTCAGGACTACAATCAATACATGTTAATTAAGCTGTAGCCCCACTCCAATTAAAATTATAGGATCTGAAGGACAGACATTTGTTTTTGTCAGTAAATTAATTTAAGCATTCATTAACTTTAATTTTTAAATTATATATCACTTTAATGATAAATAATTCCTCTCATTACAGAGGAAACATATGGAAGGGAAAGATAAAATGGGAGAGACTTGGACCCAGGGAGGAATATGTTCTCCGGCGCTTCCTTCTCTTTCGGCACATCAGCAACCCCATTTATGTCAGCAAACTGGGCTCTTTTGAAAATTTGGCTGGCAAGTGCAGTGCTGAAATAAGAACAGAGATTCTTTGAGTATCTCACCTCCTTCTCTGCTGGGAACATGAAAGCTCGGCTGTGAAATCTCAGTGTTTTAGAATAGCTGAAACTTTGTACAGGCTACCAAAATAAACACTTTTCTGCGGAAATCAAAATATTACCACGTTAACGGGGTTTTTAATTTATATAGAAAAGGGCAGGTTGTTTTACAGCTTAACCCTTTCTGCACATAACCCAGGCAGAGAGCACTGATTTTTAAAGTGAGGTTTGTGCAGTGTCCTACCTTCCCTGGCGGGGCAGTTAATTAAATACAGAGACCAGCAAAATTTTGGGCCTTCTTTTCCCAGCAGATTCTGGGTGGCAAATGATCTGGGCTGCTCCAAAAAAGGGTTTTTACCCTCAACATCTCCACACCCCAGGTGCAGGTGTCTCCACATCTAGGTCCCTAGAGCTCACCTATCACTGTCCATCACATCCACACTGGGAATTTTCTCTGCTCCACCCCAGTGCCAAACTAAGGAAACATTCCTTCTGCACGAAGCAGAACTCATCTGTGCTCATCAGAGATCAGCAGCTCCTCACCCCGTGAAGCACATCCTGGCATTCCCGTAGCCAGGGTGCTGTATAAATAGCAGCCCTGCACACCCAGACTCCTCCACACAGACGTGTCGTACCCTGCCTGGGACCTGTCAGATGACAAAAATCAAAACAGATTAACTGAATAAATTATTCACCAGAGACTGCTTTTACTCCCGAAGCCTTGTGCTGGACTGGTAAGAATTGATCAGGCTTCACAGCCCGTGGTGGCAAACAAATAGCAGAGCAAAATTATTCAGGGAATAGACTTCCTGACACAAAAACAGCGAGAAAAACACCGGGTCTCAACCTCTTGGGAGCTTTAGACCTGCAGTGCAATTACAGGCTCTTCTTACCACATTTCTTCCTCTGAAACAACTGCTTATTTCTGTTCCCAGCCCGATTTTGCAGCTATCATCACAAACCATTCCTGCTGCGTTTTTAGGACACCACATCTGCTGTGAACTCCTGGGAGACAGGAAGAGAGAGTCTCTCTCTGAGCCTCTTTGCAGAGGGCTCAGGGCAAACGCAGTGCACAAGCACCTCTCTGCTGCCCCTTCATCCGAGAGCCAAAATAGGGAAGAGTCAGTGGCACAGCCAGGACTTCCAGAGATAACCCAGGACTTCCAGAAGCCAGACAAGTCACAACTGCTCACACACATTAAGCAGAGCATCCCAGCCCTCTCAGAGCCAAAAATCACTTTTTCCAGCTCCTCTGCCTCTTGCCATCTCCTGTCTCACACTGGGTCACACCCCTCCTTCCCACAATGCCACAATTAACCATATTCTCTTCTCAAGATCCATACCCTGCCCTCCCCTGGAGAACCATCCCTAGCAGGGGGGCTTTGCTGAAGGGATTCCTCCTGCTAGGAGAAGCCCTGCTGCCCGAGTTTCCATATGTCAGTATAAAAGCAAGCAGGGGATAACCCAGTGCTTTGAGCAGATGGAGAGTTGGACCTGCAGCTTGAAAAACTTCTTTAGGAGGAACACACAGGACCTATATAACAGAAAAGGTTTCATTAAATGGGGCAGTGAAAGAGAAATTAAGCAAAAATGTTACTTTATTAGCAACCTGTTTACTTAACTACTGCAGATATTTGAGCATTTAAAAATAGGCTTTCTCCCCATTTATCTATTAGCTCCTCTTCCATCCAGCTGTGTTGCTGAATTCCCATATTTGTGACATCAATGCATGTTGCTATAGAGATAATTAATTAATGTAACATAATCAAGTCAGCAATTTTACTACTTTGCAGGTTAACACAGGACTGGAAATAGAGTGGGGAGAACAGCAAAGCTTCCTTCTGAAAAGCCGGGTTTTTAACGACCCTCTAAGCACTGAGAGTTGAGTCTGAAAACCATTTCCACAGTACACGAAAATGTGCCACTTTTGGCATAATCACTGTCATTAGGAGCCTGGAGAAGAATCAGAAAAACAGCAATAAAGAAGGAGAAAGGTCCTGATGAAAAATTGCAGGTGGAGGAGAGTTCCCTGAGCACCCAGCAGAACTCTTCCTCTCATCCTGGCAAAAAATTCACCAGGTCAACAGTTCAGAGAGGCTTCAAGCCTCTCCGATGTCCTAATGGCTAACCTCAGAAACACAGGGCTTTTTTCCAAGAGCCACCCCAAAAATCAGTGTTCCAGGGAGTGCCTGCCTTCTGTGGAAGAGCAGCTCCTCGTGGGACCTCCTGAGCAAGCTCGTGCTGAGCAGGGAGTCGAGATAACCTCTTTGTGTCCCAGAAGACTCAATGTCATGCTCAAGCGTGAGTCTGTGGCCTTCCCAGCTGCTCAGAGCAAGGGTTTCCTGCCTGTCACAGGTGGGCCACACGAGAAGGCAGGAGGTGAGTCCAGACTCTTTCACCTCTCTCATCCACAGCTGCCTCCTGACAGTCAGGTTGGCATTTACAGCTGACAAGGACACCGTGACTTGTCAACGTGTCCAAACAAGACAACTCTGCAATGAGAGCTACAACTCTACCCAGGAGTTTGCCTTCCCACCAAGAACTGGGCCAAAAAAAAAGGATGCTGTGAGTGCCACACTTGATGTTTGGTCTGACTCCACCCTTTTGTTAATTTAGAAAATTAAAATCAATCCCCTTTTCAAGTGAGGCCTTATCTTATTACTTGTCCTGTGCTAATTAGAATCTTTTTATATACTTTTTAGTTCAGGGTCTCTGCCTTCTGAGGTTAGAAAGACGAAAGCAGCACGGATGAAATTAGGTCACTTAACCCTCTGGACGTTCCGATTACGTAGCAAAGGTTGCTCTGCACACAATGAAGAAAAAGGGGAAAATTCTTTAAGAGACAGACACATGCAGAATAAATGAGCCAAAGGCTGTATTTTGGGACAAGAGTGACATCATCAAGCAACGTTTCCCTTCCATAACCATCGATTTTTGTCACATTATGGCAAGTTTCACTGCCACGCCATAACTGAAGACACCTACACTTCTCAGAGGACTGCCCAATGAAGAAACAGCCAATCAAATTATTATTAAGAAATAAAAAAGATTATTTAGTAGGAAAATCAGAAGGCCAGAATACTGTTGCCCAATTTATAAGCCATCTCCACAATACACAAAGGTAGAGGGACTTTTCACAAGGACACGGAGTGACAGGACAAGGGGGAACAGCCTTAAGCTGAAGAAGGAAAGGTTTGGACTGGATATTAGAAAGAAATTCTCCCCTGTGATGGTGGGGAGGCCCTGGCACAGGTTGCCCAGAGAAGCTGTGGCTGCCCCATCCCTGGAATTGTCCAAGGCCAGGTTGGATGGGGCTTGGAGAAACCTGGGCTAGTGGAAGTTGTCTCTGCCCATGGCAGGGAGTGAGACTGGATTATCTTTAAGGTCCCTTCCAACCCAAGCCATTCCATGTTGTCATACACTATTTCAATAAAAGCATGGAAAAGTGTGCAGTTTTTATCTTGCATTCATGTACAGCCCAGTTGAGGAAAATGAGGACAAAAAAAAAAAAAACACCCAAGGATTAAACACATTCTGATCTGTTTGGAGACTTCAGCATCAGCTACCAATTCTTTCCAGGCTCAGCTACTTTCAATAGGATAAATTGCACGGAGTCACTAAAAATCCAGAGCTTTTTGCATACCATCTGCAGGCAGAGAGAGTTCTCTACTCCCTGTTTGCCTGGCAGGCTGCTGCTCTGACCTGTTGCAAGACATCTCTGTGTCTGTCTGCAACACAGTCCCAGAGGAGATGGGTCCACCTTACAGGGTCAGCTTAACTACAGAAAGAGAGAAGCAGAAACCTGTAAGACAGTTTTCCTGCCACAGTTTGAACAGCAATATTCAAGCCACCAAAAGATTTTCTTGATCTGCACAAAACTCAGAGCAAAACCCACTCTTGCAACAACCAGCTGCTGCATAGGTTTATAACTGGGATAAAGAGAGAACACATTTTCCCTAAAGCCAGACAACCCAACTCAGATAGCAGAGGCAAGAAATCATCTCTGGTGAGAGCAACAATAAGCAATTTAGCTTGATTATATCCTTGCAGATCTTCCTATTTAGAATGGTTTGCATTATTTTGAATGCAAACTGGTGGGATTTTTTTTTCCCTGTGCATCAGCTCTCGAAACCAAAAGTTGTCATTAGCTCCTGATTAAAAGAGACTTTAAATAAAGAGTGGAAACAAGCCCAAACAAAGGAGTGCTGCTGCATCCTAGCCCTGTTGTGTCAGACTGACTGCTGCAAATGTCAGTTTTATTTACTGTTTGGAGCCCACTAAGCTCTTTTTTTCCTAGTAGGAGAGGTAAAATTTGGAATACTGGGCCAGGTGGCAGAAAAGAACAACAGAGGAGAGGTAAATAAATAAGCAACCACGAAGCCAGGAGGGTCACACTGGCAACATACATGCAAGTTTGCCCACAGATGCAGCAAAGAAATTAAATAAGCTTCACTAGTGAGAGCCTGACCTTTTCCATCTTCCCCCCAGCAGAAATCAAGCTCCAACGGGGACTACGAAGAGGGTTAGAAATAGCAAAGATAATAAACCCAGGCATCAGAAGCACAGGAGACTGAAGGGGAAAGACAGGCAGGTGAAAGGGCAACCTCAGGAACACCTGAAATACTTCAAGTCATCCTCTATCGCCAGAATACCACGAGATAATCTATCCCACTAAAATATTGGCAGCGGAGGACGTGACCAGGTGAGGCAGGAGCAACATTTGGATGCTGAGAGAAGGAGCCTGCTCTGCTTTAGACAGAGACTGGCTCATTCTGGCACACGTTTGCTGTGCAATTTTTAGTGGAACAGAAGTCCCCTCTAGCAAGGTGCAGGCAGACACCAAACAAGATTAGTTTGAGTTTTGCAGTCTCGATGGCATCCAGAGCACAGGGAACGTCACTGGTGATTTCAAGCGGCGGGTTCCCAACCCCAGAGATGGTCCACCCACAGCCCAGAGGGGATGTCTGTGCTGCACAGCCACCGAGTCCTCTGGCTGAGGGAGAGCCAAACCATCAGCACAGGGCACTGCCTGGGTTATACTGTGGTTATATATGGGTTTTATGTTCATCTCGAGGGCCGTGCCCAGTTCTGGGCCCTCACGGCAGGAGAGACGTTGAAGGGCTGGAGTGGAATGGAGCTGGAGAGGGTCTGGAACACCAGGAATGGCTGAGGGAGCTGGGGGAGCTCAGCCTGGAGAAAAGGAAGCTCAGGGGGGACCTTCTCACTTCTCTGCAACTCCCTGACAGGAGGGGGGAGCTGGGGTGAATCGGGCTCTGCTCCCAGGGAACAAGGGACAGGACAAGGGGAAACAGCCTCAAGGTGCACCAGGGGAGAGTCGGGTTGGACATCAGGAGGAATTTCTTAACAGAAGGGCTGGTCAGGCGCTGGAACAAGCTACCAGAGACATGGTGGAGTCCCCATCCCAGGAGGTGTTCAGGAAACAATGGGATGTGGCACATAGTGCCATGGTTTAGTTCACAGGGTGGTGTTCAGTCAAAGGTTGAATTCAGTGATCTTGGAGATCTTCTCCAACCTAAATGATTCTGTGACTATGTGATGTAGCTCCTGCTTAATTAGGCAGACTGAGCACCACTGGGAGATGACAAAGCAAGACCTGAGCATGGGATGTCACTCTGCTTCACCAGCTTGTTCAGTCTCCAGCAGGTCCCAGTTTTATAGATGTATCTTCTGCTCAAGATGATGGGAAATGAGATAGAAAAGAGGGGACCCCCACTCCTGCACCTTTCCTGGCAGTACACACAGCACTCTGCCCTTTGTCAGGCAGGCTAAAGGCTTGATGGTGAGCAAAATCACTGCTCAGAGGAGCTCAAGACTAATCCCTCAAACCCCACAGCCAAATCCACACCAATGCACCACTCCTGATTGCCTTCCCATCACAAACAGCACAGGTCCTCAGCCCTTCTCCAACCCTCCAGAGCGGGAAAACTAACTCCAATAAATGCAAAGTGATTCCATTCAATTCCACCTTTTAAAAGCAACGCTTAATTAACTCTACTGGGGCTTCTTTTGCTCTCACTGCTCGTGTTTCCATGCCACCGAGGTTAGGAAAACACTTTCTCCCTATGCACAGAGAGGCCCTGGCTTTCCCTCCCTGCTTTGTGCTGGCATCACATTAAGCAGACACCAGGCCCTCAGGCACACGGAGCCTGGCCCCAAACTGGAAAGGCTTCTCCTTCAGAAACCTGTGACCAGATGGTAGATTTTTACTGCTCTGGCTGCCCCCCACTTGGACTCCAACCCAGAGCCCTCACTGGGCTCAGGGACTCAGTGGAATGGGAGAGACCAAGCTGTCACCCCACAGATCCAGCATTTAGAGTCAGTAATGCTAAACTCTCTCAAAAAAAGAGAAAAAAATAAAAGCAAAGAGGGGGGTGGAGGGAGAACAACCAACCCCAGATGTTTCCAAGCAGCTGGCATTGCTGTTTCTCCCAAGATGCTGATGAAGGCAAACTCTGTGGCTTGACAGACCCCCATCAGCCACCCTCTTCCTGCAAACAGAGAATCCAAATCAGCTCTGCTGGATTTAATCATCTTCTCCCCTTAAATAATAAACTAGGGGCAGGATGGGAAAAGGATTTATTCATGTTACTAACTGTCAAAAAAAAAAAACGTTTACTGTGCTAAAATAACCTGCAGTCAGAAGAAGAAAAAAAAAGAAGAAGAAAGAAAAACATCCAGAGGAGAGGGAAGTGTGAGAACATCAGCTCTTGCACATGAGGGACACAGACGTGCCCAGGTAGACATTGAGATGGGATATACACAAGCTCTTCCAGCACGTTTTGACAGGGAAAGACAGTGAAAGCAGAGCAGTAAGGAAGGAGGAAGTGCTCTGGTTGCCTCAGCTCAGCTGTTTGAGCTGAACTCTGTATTTTGGAAAGAGCTGAGAACGCAAAATTTTTTAAGCGGAGTTTGTGGGGCTCGCGCCAAACCCCAGCACAAACCCGACAGGTTGCACAGCAGCTCCCCCAGCCCTGGCCTGATGCCCCCCAGGACAGACCAAAACTCTTTAGAGAGGGGGAGAAGAGAAAACAGAAGCAGGGCTGCAAGGTGCTCCTCCTGCCAGAGGAAGGTCAGGGGGTGCCAGAGGCCTGAGAAATAACAGCAAAAACCCAAGGTACCAGGAAAAACAGAGACTTTGGAGCATTCCTGAAACACACCCCCAGCTCTGTCACACAGGGCATGAACCCTTTAAAACAGGGCACATGAAGGGCCCAGCAACCTGGCACAAGTCCATCAAGGACTATTAAACACAAAGTTACAGATTAACTTCCAGCTCAGGAAGCCCTGAAGCTGCAAAATGCCCCAGGCTAGGAGGGAGCAAGACACGGGCACAGGTTCTTTCCCAGGCATGTCATCACATCCTGCCTCTTGCTGGAGATCCACCAGTGCCCTCAGCACAGCCAGAGTTTGTGTCCACTGCAGATAAAAGGGCTGATGGCCACGTTTCACTGGAGCAGGGGCTGCTCCCCTACAATCCATTTCAGTCATCTCACGCAAACCCTGCCTCCTTTCTCTCCCACAGGCTTCCATCCTGTTTTTTTCATACTGGTGCTCACAGCTGGAATCCTGTACAGATCTATTTTTTGGTGTTTTGAGCACGTTCCCAAACCCTTTAAAGCTCTCCTGTGCTCTAGCTCTTATTTCTCATCCTGGGAGACACTCTGCTGGTGGGATCTAACAGCACAGTGAAGGTGCAGTGTGAGCCAAACCAGTGGCTCACATCCCCAGCTTGAGCTGTTAGAGGCAAAAGCCACCTGCAGAAAAGAGTCAACAGGAGAATTAGGCACCAACAGCACAGCTAACCCTGGAATCTCTTGTTCTCACACACCCTCGGGCTGCCCAGCAACTGGGGAAGCCCAGAGGCCTTTCTAGATAAATCAGTGCAAAGCCACAGTGAGGACAGCCTTACCATGGATAATATCAAACAGCTGAACCCAGGAACAAATTGTTTTCCGCTCTAGTCCATGCCTTTCATCACAGTCCTTGGGGGACAGGCGGTGGAATGAGATTCTGTCCTGTCAGAATTAAATCAGGGCGACTGCTATAAGGAAATGAACTCAACTGCTGGGCAATATCCTTGGATATTCCAGTTTCGTGGAGATTTTGAACCTCCGGGATTTAACAAGAGCCGGAGGGCGGGTTGGCCCCCCCGCGGACCACAAGGACATCGGGCACACGGGATGCACACCAGGCACGTGGAGAGCGAGCGGAGCACCAAGAGCCACGGGGAGGCAACTGCAGCCGGTGCCTCATAACTTATTCCAGCAGCAGGATGTCATTCCAGCTCCACCTGCAGGAATTTCTGCCGCTGAGAAAGCCTTGAAGGTTAGACGGGAAAGGTGTTGCTCGGGGAGGTGAGGGAAGTGAAGGCTGAGGTAGGTGGGGAGAAACAGGCTGCAGGTTAGAAAAGCAGGGAAGGTGTTGAGCCTTGAGGTTGCATAAAAATACCATTAAACAGTCAAGGAGGTTGAGTTTCTTGGCATAATCCCAGAGGCAAATGCTGAATGCAGCTTCCCAAGAGTGCCTTCTAGCAACCTCCATGAATTCCCTGCTCCAGCCCATACTCTCCCTGTGTTCAGTCTTTCCCCACGGCCCACCAACTGAAGTTTCCAGGACATTTCCAGTTTACAGAACATTTGCTGAAAGCGAATTTTACAGGAATATTAAAGAGCATTTGCCAAATGAAATCTGAATTGACAGAAGGGGACATTCATGATACAAATGATACTGAAAAAAAACAATCCTCTAAATCGAGGGATCACAATTAATATGTCCTTGCAAAATTATTCACCCCTTTAATTAGAGGTTTTGAGGTTGGGGGAGGTCAGTTAAGTCTCTGTGACGCTTGATCATCTCTTGATGACATGAGTTGAGCACCAAGCTCAGGCTAAAAGAAGTAGCAACCAACTGGTTTCCTAAGTAACCCATCCTATAAAATCATTAAGGGTGGAAAAGACCTCCAAGACCATCAAGTCCAACCTTCCTATTTAACAGGGAGCACCATTAAGAGAAACACAAAAGACCCTCAGTACTTTCAGACCTACAATAAAACCCTCAAACTTATTAGATTCGAGGGGGGGGAAACCACCCCAAACCTTCAAATCTGCACAATTTAAATATATACATAAAAAAATGTTGTCTATACTGCACCAACAGCAAGTAGTAAATGCGTGAGCATGTTATGGCTCACAAGAGAAATCCCTGCAGCTAAAAGACAGCAGAACAGGACCTGAAGTATGAGAGACAGGAGAGTTCAGAGCACGGATAGCCAGTCCCAGAGCAAGAGTAAGGCAGGGAGAGAGGCAGCAAATGAGCTGCATACAAGAAACAAAGAAAACCTTGACCTTGAGATGAGAACACACCTGTAACGGATCCATAAAGATGTCAATCTCCTATTTATATAATGGATAAATACTTGTGCAGACACCCAGGAAGCCATGCATAAAAATTCTGCACCAAGAGTCTGAGAAAACCCCACATCAGACTCCTCTGCTCCCATCTCCATATCAATCCACTGCAAAGCTGTACTAAACGCCTCTTTCCCTCCCCACAGGTAACAATACAAGGCCTAAGTGCTGTGCATTTTAGCTGAATCGTCAGCATTTGCTGTGCTGGGCTTTACCTCTGCAGGCAGAAATCAGGGAAATAAAAAAAAAAAAAGAGAGGAAAAATCCTGTACGACTTATTCAAAAGGCTGGAAATGCCTCCCAGCCCTGTTTGTTCCAGGGTGGTTTTCTTGCATCTCTCTTCAAACAGAAAAGCAGCACGGGAAGATTTAGAGATCTAAAGTGGCAGCTGGACTGACCAAGAGAAATGTTTGGTGGGGTAGAACACGGCTCAGCAAAACCAACAGCATCCTAAATGGAGTTGGTTTTACCAGCTTTGAAAACCAAATTGAGGCTTATAGGAGACTCCAGAGGGTATTGATGACTCAGAGTTAAAACCAATCCTTTTCCCCTCTACTGGTTTTGCAGAGGTTTTGGAGAGCAAGTGGTGGTAGCAATAACATGAATAACATTAATGCACACACGGGGACAGGCTGAGGGGGATTCCCAGAGATGCTGCCACCACGGGGTGTCCACAGTGCTGGGCTTCCAAAAAGGAGGGAAATACCCTTTCCCCTTTGGAAACAACCCGCTGTTGGGATGTTCCCCTGGAAAGAAGCCAGAGAAGCACAAAGAGGTAACATTTTCACTCCAGTGCCAGTACACAGATTGGTATTATCCTCCTTAAGTAATTAAGTGCTCTCTACAAAGCCAGGATTAATGCGGTCTCAGCCCAAAAGGCCAAGCAGGCTCTAGACCAAGCAGTACTCATGGAAATTAAGGCCTGGGCTGAGATGGCTTAAATTTCCTCTGTGAACCTGTGCCAAACCATTCCTCTTAGACAGACACCTCCAAAAGCCAACAGAGAGCACCAGGCACAGAGGCAAGCCCAGATTCAAGCAGTTTGTGTTTCCTACCTCTGCCTTTCCAGCTTGGAGCTCTGAGCACCCTGGTCTAGTGGAAAATGTTCCTGCCCATGGGAGAAGGAGGGAATAAGATGAGCTTTAAGGTTCCTTCCAACCCAAACCATTCCATAATTCCATGATTCCTCAGTGGGGACCTCTCCCACTGCAGCAGTGCCTGCGATCACTGGTCTGAAAAGCAACATTAATGATGTTTTGAGAAAGCATCACCTCAGGTCTCTCAATGTCTTTTATAATGTATCCACCTTTCAATTACTGCACTGAGCCCTATCGGTTCCTTTAGTGTTTCAGGATTATCAACAGGTCATAGATACTACCAAAAAAAAAAAGCGAAAAAAAGCCAAAAGGCATTTTGCAAGGGCAGAAAACATTCTGGGAGAGCTGCCTGGGAGAAGAAATCCAACCAAACATCCAAGAAACCACCTTTTTCCCTGCTCTGCTCCAGCACAGGTTCATCCAGAGCTCGGTTCCCCCTGTGGATGGTTCAAGCAGAGGTGGAGATGCGTGCCAGAACAGCAGCTTACAAACTCCTGCCACCCTCCAAATAAGCACACACCATTAGGAAGGATCAATTAAAAACAGCAGGAGAAGGTGCAATTCCCCCCAGTGTTAAACTCCTCCATCCGGATTTTGCTGGGTGTTTTTGGATCGGTACCTTTGCCTGCGAGCAACGACAAAACTACTGATAAAACTTTAAAAAGGGGACTGTCTTTGAACCAGAGGAGAGGCACAGCAGGAGAGCGATGCATTATTTAAAGGAGGGCTTGTGTTTTCCACCCCAGCAGCCACCAGGAGATTTGCCAGGCAAAGCACGGTACTGCTACAGAGTCAAAAATCCGAGTGCCCCAAGATGAACATTCCATGGTAATGTGTGCTTGAAAAATCCTTTTATCACATCTTCTGATTGTAACTTTAACAAGGCACAAGTTTTACAGCTAATATTTTGGAGAGCTCCAACGGGGGGTTTTATGGCTTGCCAAGAATTCACAGGAGAATGAGCCTCACCTAAGTTTACTTCTTCCATCAGGGGACTAAATAGATTTTTCAGATGAATTACCTATCACATGCTGCCTATAAAAAGGTGGGGCTATAAACGCCCCAGTTTTAACCAAGTGAGTGTCACAAGGAGCAAAAATTTCCTCCAGGAACATGTAACTGCAATACACTTTACACCTGGCTGGAAGGCTCTTCCTTGGATTCCATGGTATCACAGACACCAACAGCCCCCTGCCAGATGCTGGAGCAGGGCTATGCTGCCCGTGAGGAGCACTCTGTGTGTTTGCCTGTCATTTAAAGTCAACGTTTCTCACTTTTTTTTTTCTTTTAAATCAAAGAAGAATTAACCTTTGGGGAGGAAAAAGAATAATAATAAAAAAAAACCCTCAAGGTCCATCTCCTGCAGTGTTGACACAATAGTTTTCATTTGCAAGCAAATGGAAGTTGAACTTAAACGTCAAATATTCATTTATCAGCATTAACTCAGCTCTTCCTCCCCTCTTTGTCTTCACTCACAGGCATTTTTCTTGTTTGCCTTTCAGTGGGTTCATGAGTGTGTGTATAGAGCCATTTTCACGCCCCAGATTACCCCCTGAACTCCTCCGATCCACCACTTGTCCCCTGTGACAGGATTGCCTGTTCTGGGCAGCATTCTAAAAAAATAATAATAATAATAAAAAACAGAATCGGACTTTCCAAGAGGCTGCCATCCAGGGAAATCCATCCTCATCAATGGCAAGCCTCCCAGAATCTGCTCTTCATTCCTTTTTCATTTTAAAAATGTCAGTGCGTGTTGTCAGAGCGGAATTGTTTTCCTTAATCATCCGCAGCAGGGAAAGTGCTCATCTTTGTGGTGTGGAAAAGTCACTGGCTTTATTCATACCCCACTCCATTTCAGAAGGATGCTTTCCAGGCTAGGTTGGCCCTCGGGAATCAAGGCTGATACACTCACCACCTTCTGTACGAGCCCGTGTGAGCCAGAAATTTAGAGTTCTTTGCTGGTGCTGCGCTGAAGGAAAGGCACAGGCACGAAGGTAGGTGTCAGAGAAACCTTAAAGAAAAGCCATCTAGAAAACTGGGCATCCTCTTACTGTAAATTTGGGAAGTAGGAAAAAAAAATTAAAAAGGCGGGCTTTGTTGTCGTCTGGATTTTCCTCAAAGCCAGAAAGGAGAACTGTAGAACGTCGTTCTGTTCGTTATCACTCTCCAGAGTTGTTCCTCGGTGCAACAAGCTACAAACAATCTTTCCAGTTCAGTAATTGTCGGTTCCCTCCCCCCCCCCAGCAATCACAAAGAAAAGCTGCTGAAAGGTGCGGGCAATAGACTTCTTAAAGAGCTGTTGACAACTCCCAGGAAACTTTTACATTTCGAATGCATTCTGCCCACATTTCCTGTATTTTCCGTGGTTCTTAAGTTCCTCAATTTAGCACACAAAGCTATTTGCATGAAAATAGCATCTTGAGAGTTCTTACAGAAGACTTACAATGCCTTTCCTTAAAAAAAACCTAAAAACCCCACAAACCACCACATAATTGTAGAATTGTGTGTTGAACATCTCAGGTAGCCGGGGTAAGAGAAGAATGAAGCACAAAACTGATTGCAAACATTTTTCTTTCATTTTAGATCCCATCAAGTTCTCATTCTCCAGCTGCCACTCACACTGGTACTCTTGGATACATTAATCTAGTGCCATTATCACTCTCTAAAGGCAAGGAGTGCTTTTATTAAAGCAAAGACAAATTAATTTAATGGTTTCACTGTCTGCGTATCTAAAAATACATGAAGACTTCGTCTTGACCTGCAGGTAGAAAATTCTAAATTGATATATTCTTGGACTTAACCCACTCCCAATGAAAGATAATCATCCCATCTGGCAAACACCCCTCTCCCAACGTCCCAGAGAAATGGCTGCAACCTGTGATGCCCCAGACGGGTCCAGCAGAGTGTTTGCTGAGAGATTAAATCCCTTTCTAAAGGAGATGATCCTCAACAAACCCACCAGACTATGAACTCCACCAAGACTGTGATTTGCAGGGGAGAAGTGTTATGCAAGCAGAGATGTAATATTTTGGATAGCCAGCAGTATCTCACTTCAGGATGCTGCACTTTCAGCCGGCATCTTAAATTACACCGGGATTTAATTTAAACAGGAATAAACAGGACAGTTTCAACATGCTCCAGAGGGAAAAACAAAAAGCCTGAGTGATGTGTTTGCCAAATTTTATGCTTTCTGGTGTTTCTGAGTGAGTTGCAAGTCTCCCAGATAGATCACTCACCATGTTGGGATAAGCAAGGATGGGTCACTGCTTGCAGCCAGTCCAGCTCCAGTGCCTGTTGCTGTGGACAACAGAAGCTCTCAGAACCTTTCTGGACTCAACATTTGCTCGGGTTGCCCACAAACACAGGAGGCTGAAGCCAATGACTTGGTCCTGGCAGCCCAGCCTGCCCACACCTAAACCCAAGGAATCTTGAACTCCAATGGAAAACTCACTGCGGGAAGGCAAATCTTAATGAACTATTTACTCTCCTGATCGGGCACTTCCAGAAATGAACCCCATGCTTTGGATAGCCCATGGGAATGTGACCTGCCAGGGGCTTGGTTTGGAGAGATTGTGGCAGGGGAGAGCTGTCAATTCAAACAATAGTCGGTATTCTCCCTTTCAAAACCCAAGTGTTGCCCTCAAGATCATTAGAAAGTCACAAGAAAGGATCACTGCCACCACCTTCCAGGGTGGACCACAGGAACTGTGCACGATGTTAGGGATCAGTAAAGGACAAGGAAGCA
This sequence comes from Neopelma chrysocephalum, assembly GCF_003984885.1. NCBI lineage: Eukaryota > Metazoa > Chordata > Aves > Passeriformes > Pipridae > Neopelma > Neopelma chrysocephalum. The sequence continues at coordinate 3,054,850 of NW_020897751.1, read as the reverse complement.
GAAGAGTATGAAATTTCAATAGTAAGTACCATTTTAAAATGGTATTTAACCCAAAACTGGAATTGCAACAGGGCAAAAAAAGTGTTCAAAATCCCTAAAATATTTTAAGATCTGGAATTATTGACCTTTGATCTACAAGACTTTTGCTACAGCCCCACAAATACCCCTGAACAAGACCTTGGAGTTTATTCTAAAGCGATGCCAGATGCTTTAGAGATCGCTATGAGTTCTCAGATGCTCTGTTTCATGCCTCACCCAAAATAATACACACACCTTCAGCAGCATAGACTGAAACTCTGAGAGAACATCACATTAGCAAGAACCTGGGGGGTAGAAAAAAAGGAAAAAAAAATAATAGCAAATCACTGGAAAAAAACCCATACAGCACCTGGACTTTTCTTTGTGGAATCCCAGCTTCAACATTGCTTTTCTCACATACCATGTCAAGATCATCTCCTTAAATGGCACGTAGGAAGAATTACTTTTTGAGTGAACAAATGTCAAATTTCCTTGATGACTGGCACTATCAGCAAATCATCACCCAAATCTGTTTGAAAACAACGACAAGGTCACCTCCAAGTAACTCTTAAGTAGCTATTCTCATGCAAATGTTTGTGTGCACAAGTGCAAGGAAAACACAAATAGCAAGAAATATACTGAAAAATAAAGCTGAAACAATTTAAAAATCACTGCAAATATAGGAGCTCTCCCATGAGGCAGCAGGAGATTTTTTTTTTTTAACACTTCTGAATGTTGTTGCAAAGGCAGAAAGAAAAGACAAATTAGAAAGATGAGAAGGTAGCAAAACACAAGGTCAGCAATAATGTGACTCCAAGGTATTATTGAACTCTCTCAAGGTTAATCACAGAAGCCAAGTTTTTACCTTAGTGCCTTCACCAGGTGGCTAAAAATGATGGAAGGATCCAGCCCAAGAAACATTAGATCCTCTCATTCCTGCCTCACAAAAGAAGCATTTGCAAGACCCCGGTTAATTAAACTAATAAACCACAAGTGAAAGCCTGGCCTTGTGCCACTTTTTGACTAACACGTTGTGCAGGGTGTCACATTAACAGCTTTTATCCCATCGAGAGGGGGTGGGAGAGGAAGCAGGGAAGGGGCAGCAGTGGAGAGAACATGACAAACCAGCTGATTTTCAATTAAGAGTTGAAACAAAAATTAAGTGCTTTTAGCGCTCGGCCTTGGAAGTGCCAATATTCTGAAATAACATAGATACCTGGCCGTCCTACAGCCCTGTTAAATCAGCTTCCTTTATTTAAAGTAGAGCTGAGCAGCACTTATTTAACAAGCACTGCTTCAAGCATAGCTCAACACGCAGGGAGGAAGCCTTTGAGGGCAAAGGAAAATGTCTCAGAGGGATGATGGGAGAAAAGATTTCTCTTTGGACTAGAAATCACTCTCCACAGCAGCTTCCGGCCAGGCTGGGAGCATCTGAAGATCATCTACCTCTGCTCAGGCTGAGGTAGGTCTTACTTTGTCCCAGGAAGGTATGTTGATGTCCTCAGGTGTTAAACAGTTGGTGAAGGTTTGAGGTCATGATCACAGGATCCTGGAGGGAGAAGCAGGCACCTCAGAAAGTGGCCTCAGTCAGGAAGGACGCCCTAAACATCCTCCTCAGTCACCACTTTCTCCTTGTTGGCCTTGCTCATGTCCATCTAAAGCCTTTAAAGCTTCTTCATACCTGGTTTTGGTCTGAGTGTTGGAGGGTGGAGGTTGAATCAGAGCCCTGCTTTTGTGAGGCACCGGAGTCCGAGGTGCCAGTGGGATCCATTGGAGGTGGACGGTTCCAAAGCCACATTATCTGTCTCTGTTTCAGCCCCTCTAATACTGCACAGGCCTCTTGTAATTCAGCCACCTGCTGCAACAGGTCATCCCCCTGTGCACAAGTTGTACAGGCACCAGCCTTTTCTCCAGGAGTATCTGGGCATCCCTTGCAAGTCCCCACCTGTACTGACATCTCCTTCCTCACCGGTTCCATCTGGGAGGACTCACCTCAGTTGCCTGGTTATTTAGGGCTCAGGGAAGCTCCTGGACCTTTGAAGTGCTCAGGGCTTCACGTTTCATTAGTGGTCACTCACACCTGCCATTATTTTTCGCTCTGGTTTCCATATCCTGATTTCTTTGATCCATTTAAAACAAGATCCACTTACTTAAATCCCTGACCCCTCATCTTTGATACAACACACAACCGATTCTTCCTGGGAGCCTCTTTCCTTCTTCCAAAGAGCTCTCCAGCTCTTTGTGTTACAGCCAAACCCATTCAAAGGCCCCTTCATACACTTGTCCTGAAACTCCTTTTCCATCAGTCAGTCTCTGGTTCTCCACGTGCAAGTGCCCTTGTCTGCACGTGACCAAGGCTCTCATGTGCTCCATACAAAGCCTCTCAGTGCCTCCAGAGTGGTGGTTAGGAGCCAATGTGCATTAACCTTTCCTCTCAGAAACCTGAATAGGGAGAACTGTGGTTACCCAAAAGGCCTAATAACTACTCTGGAGAGCACCTTGCACAGAGTGTTGAATTGCCTTCTTGGGATGCTTTGATGAGGGACATAAGCACAGAAGTATTTTGAAAGAGTGTGGCTCCATCTCTCCCAGAAGTACCAATAAGCAGTAGCTAAATTTTCTCTGTCCTGTTGGAGCTTGTCTGATTTCTTGAGAAATTAATACCTGTCCTTAAGCTTAGGCTGATACAAGAGCCACCAATTTTTCAATAGCTCCACTTCAGCACTACTAGAACAGCAAAATTACCATCATGCAAAGGTATCATTAGTTAAAGCAGAGTTTTCATTATCTAAAGTAAAAAAGAATATGCCCCAATGTTGTTTGTGATACATGCAGAAGCACAGCTAACAGAATATCCTGAGACTGGAAGGGACCCACAAATATCATCAGTCCAGCTCCTGGCCCTGCATAGGACACACCAACAATCCCACCATGTGCCTGAGAGCATTGTCCAAACTCTCCTTGAGCTCTGGCAGCCTTAGGGCCATGACCACAGCCCTGGGGAGCCTATTCCAGTGCCTAACCACCTCTCTTCTGTATCCCAACATTTTGGAAAACAGCCTGAACTCTTCAGTACTATCAACATAATCCAAAGGAAAGATCAAACTGAAGACGTGGGGAAGGAGCAGCACCACGCTGGAGACACAAATACTTTGCTTCTCACCTGCCCCCATGCATCTAATTTTAAATCCTTCCTCTGTGCCTTGCCTGCAGGGCACTCGGGAACAGGGCAGCATCCAGATCCCAGGCTTAAAGTATTTGTTGTCCAATGCTATGTGGTCCTTTCCTTTCTTTAGGGGTGCACCCATGCTGTGGGAAAAAAAAAAAGTATAGGCAAGAGCCATAAGACCACTGTACTTCTCACAGAATCTGCTGAGCTGGAAGGGACCCATCGAGTCCAACTCCTGGCCCTGCACAGGACCATCCCCAAGAGTCACACCATGGGCCTGAGAGGATCATCCAAACACCTCTTGAGCTCTGCCAGCCTTGGTGCTGTGACCACTGCCCTGGGGAGCCTGTTCAGTGCCAGACCACCCTCTGGGGGAAGAACCTTGTTCTAATATTCAACCTAAACCTGCCCTGGCACAACTTCAGGCCGCTCCCTCGGGTCCTGTCACTGGTCCCCACAGAGCAGAGATCAGTCCTGCCCCTCGAGGAAGCTGCAGACCCCGATGCTGGAATAGCTGCCTCACTCTCCACCACCCACCTCCCATTTCACTGAGGAGCTCCAAGCTGCAAAGACTGAGGTCGTGCAAAGGCACCTCCCTCTGTTTCCCCTGCCATGAGCCCTGACAGCTCCACTGGACACACAGAGAGCCCCGAGAGCCAAATGCCTCCCACGCTCACCCCGCTCAGGGCCGCGCAGTCGGGAAGGGGTCAGCGCGGGGGTGTCTCGGCCCCTCTGTTTCAGAGGCAATAAGCAGAGAAAGGGACGAGGCTGTGATTACTATTCGAGGCTTCGGAACCAGGAGGGATGGGGGAGGTTGGAAAATGTCACCAGCTTCTTGCAGCCGTGACACGGGCTGGCTCGTGGGCAAATTAACACGAGCGGGAGAACTCGCTGGGGCTCATCAGGGTAATGAAATGTGATATCCACTGCGGAAAGCAGGGGAAGGGACAGCTCTGCTTTGCTGTAGCAGCGATGCCCTTTAGACAAAAGACTCCCTGGTGAAATGCAAAACAACTCTGGGATAGAGCGTATTCAAACAGGATCCAAGGACAGCAAACCCATAACCAGGAAAGTTGATCCCTCCTGCTTATTTCTGTGCTGCATCGGGATGCACCAGTGTGGATTTGGGAAGCAGGTGCTGGGAAAACACCGCCCTTTTCCTTTCTTCCATTCTCTAATAGTCCTGTTGTTCAGGGTCCAGATATAAAGGTCTCACCCCTAAAAGCCCTGCTGACTGCACATGTACAGACCACGTTCATCAGCCACAGGTTCTTTAAGATTGATTTACAGCAGCTGCTGCGCCACACACAGAGGGAAATAACCGGCAAACAACTCTGCCCATCCAGATACTCCTCTTTTCTCCTCCAGCTCAACCCAAACCTCCCAGCACTCCTTTCCTGTGAGGACAGATAAATTCCAGCCCTTTTTAAACTCTCCTGTTCAAGACCGCTGGTTGTTAGCATGGTCTGTGTCATCAACACAATGCAAGGAAATCTTCCTTGCTAACCCATCCAGTACTCGGCTGCCATTCCCACCTCTTCAGAAATGCTTTTTGGTGCTGTCCCTAGTTTTGATCCCAAGGCACATCCTCCTAACAGCTCCCAGCTCACGTGACTCTCTCCAGCCTTACAGGTGAAGACTTGCCTCCTGACCTATTACAGTTTTTCTGCAAATCAACCTTATTTCGGGGCCCTCTGCCTTGCACGTGCCTTCCCATCTTCTGTCATTGCAAACAGAGTAATTTCTGTGTAAGTGGGATTCCTGGAGAGCTCTTTTGGAGGAACTTCAAGGAGATCCTAGGAAAGGTTCTCCAAAATAGCAACTGTTCTTGCCCTAACACAGCTTGAGCATTGTACATCCATCCAGAATAGCAAAATGCCCATTACCCCATGGATAACACCACCTGAGAGCTCCTCTCTGAAAGTCTGCCATGGCTCTGAGTAAAAGGGAGACACCAGTCCAAGGGACAGGAAAAAAAAACAGAGATCACAGCTTTAACTTTTTTCTTCACACCTTCCCTCACAGCGGAAATACTGCATTAAGATGTTGGGTGAAGCATAACACATCCCACACTCCCCATCTCAGCTTGAAACGTGTAGCCCTCTGTTACAGAATCCCAAATTGCTGCGCTGGGGCCGGCAATTCATTTGTTAAATCATTTCTTTGCTGTTGTCTGGACTTGAAATAATTTTAAGGAGTCCATATCCAAAGATGCCAACCCTTGTCGCTGCAAGACTGGGCTGCTGTGACATCCTGACACAGCTTTCTCTGACGTGGTTCCCTCAAAAACCATCTCAGCCTTGGTACCAGCTACACAGAGATATTTGTTTCTCCACACCAGTTTGTCTGGGGTTTTTAAGGGCTTTAAATAAGCTGTTGGAAAAACGTTGACTCTGCAAACAAAGTTTCCACACAGAGCAATTTATCTGCTACATGGCATCTTAATTTGGATATGTGTTTTAAGAACACTGTGAGCAGCCAGGCTTTGGGAAGTTACATAAATCAGTACATTCACTTTTGTACATGCTACCAAGAAATGAATGCCTCTTTCCCTTCCAGTTAGCATTTGTGTGTGTCACGGGCACTGCTCCCTCTCCCCACCTTTTCCACTGTCTTCAGGATACGACCACAGAAATTGTCATATTGAATTACACTGATAAACCATCCAATTTGGTGCCCTCTCTCCAATCATACCCCACACCAGCTGCTACGGATTTAACACTCCTGCTAATTGACAATGATGGAACAGCACCACCACGAGGGACATATTTCCTTTGCATTAGGGGACCCCCTCCTTTCCCGCAGCTTTTTGTCACGTGGAATTTTATCCCAGCTCACATACCTGTAAATGCTGTACATTGACAACATCTGCTGGGGTTTTTTTGGACAGACTCAGCAGTATCAGCCACAAAAATGCCCCAAAGGCTGAAGCACCTCTGCCCTGGAGACAGGCTAAGAGAGCTGGGGGGTGTTCAGCCTGGAGAAGGCTCCAGGGAGACCTCAGAGGCCCTTTCAATGCCTAAATGGGGTATATAAAAAGGAGAGAGAGGGACTTTTTGTATGGGCATATAGTGACAGGACAACAGGCAACGGTTTTAAACTGACAGAGGCAGGGTAAGATGGGATACTGTGATGAAATTTTTCTCTGTGAGGGTGGTGAGGCCCTGGCACAGATTGCCCAGAGAAGCTGTGGTTGCCCCATCCCTGGAAGTGTTCAAGGGCAGGGCATGGAGCAGCCTGGTCTAGTGGAAGGTGTCCCTGCCCATGGCAGGGAGATGGAACAAGATGAGCTTTAAGGTCCCTTCCAACCCAAACCATTCTGTGATTCCGGCAAGGAGTTTCACAGTTTGGCACATTAATTGAGTGAACATCATATTGACCCCTGTATTGCCACTCAGTTGCAAGTGGGCATCCCTTAAGCCTCCCAAAAAACCTACACGAGGGCACGGGGTGACTTCCCAGTGTTATTCAGCGACTTGCACATCTCAGTCACGTTCTGTCTCTTCTGCAAATGGAAACAGTCCTTGCAACTAATGCAACCTCAGGAAGGAAAGCTTTAAAAAATGTGACACTTGCTGCAGCAGGGAAGCCTTCCCTTGCCTCTAATCACTGTCAGAGCCTATCTTCCCAAACCTTCTGTTTGTGCTGGATCACCCTTCCTGCCCGCCGGAGGCTCCCGGCGACGCGCCAGCTCCCACAGAAATATCCAAGACCTCCCTTCACCCCACGGCAAGAAAGGGATGAGCCAGGCCAAGACTCAGCCTAGCTGGAAGTGTTTCTCCTGTGGGAGACACACAGCGACTCAGATGAAAAAAAAACCAAACCCATGGATTACTGGATGTTGCAGTGATCCCATGGCAAGGAGGGGACGGGGACAGGGTTGGGCTGCCCTGCAGAGTTCAGCTTTCTTCCGTAACAGGGAAATTTGCGGCGTAATTAAAATGAAATGCTGGTGTCTGTGCTGCACGTTGAAATATTGATGGAGGGAGGCATAAAGCATTTTATGAATGCAGGCTTCCATTTTGTGATTTACTGCCCCCAAACACCACTTTCACAGAACCTACTCAGGAAGAAACGGGCAGAGATGAAAGAGCAATAGTGGTTTTATCGCTGCAGAAAAAGGGAATGGAATTGGGCAAAGTTAAATACTGTGTATTGAGATAGTCTTTCACTCTGAACTTTAGATACAGCAGGAGCTCACTCACACCTGGAAAGGGTTCTCTGAAGTTTATGGAGGTTTTTTGCCTTTCCTTGTGCCATACCAGTGCTAGGAAGGGGCTACGCTGCTTTGAACTGCAGTTAAAAAGAGGTCAAGCCCCTATTTATAATGAGGCTTGAAGTAAAGTTCTCAGAGCTGTGTGGGGAGACACAGAAGTAGGACTCTGCATCACCTTTACCTGCCACTGTGTCTTTATTACTCAACCCCACCAAGTACAGTTCAGCCAAATGGAAGTCTGACCCTATCCTTATTTCAGAAAAAGGGAAAAGGAAATATTCAGGGAGTATTTAATTAATGATGTAACTACAGCATAGGCTAAGACAGAGGGCAGTGACTCTACAGCTAACTCTGCCTGAAGCTTATTGCCACAGGAACCAGTAGCAAATTTGCCTCCAGGATGAGAAAAATCCCAAATTTGAGTCAAAGACGAGACCTCAGCCTCCATCGAACCTCGGGCAAGGGGAATGCAGAGCAGCAGGGTACTGACACAGCAACCAGCTCCAAAGAGGATGAAGGAAATCTTGCTGGGATCCAGGAGGATGGTTTAAAACACGTAGTTTCACTTCACTCAGTCACTATTGCCTTTGGTTTTGCTCTGCCAAATCAATGAATGAACTGCAGTGAACCGGCAGGAGCTGAAGAAAACATTATTAGCCCAGGTGAGGGTCAGGTGGGTGGTCGACCCACAGCCCAGCAACCCACACTGCCCACCTACAGCCCTCTCCTGCCATTCCCCAATCTTGCTTTTTCCTTTTATTCCCTCTTGTTCCTCTCCTCTCCTCCTTATAACCAGGTTAAAGCAAGAGAAAGCAGTGCTGACCCCATATTGGGGCTGGGAAAGGGCTGTTCCAAGGTGAGGCTGTGTCTGCACCTCACGAGCACTGAAATCTCCCTTGTAAACTCACAAGCAACTCCCTCCTTCCTTTTCATTTAATCCCTCAAACAGATGGGGCTCCAAATTTGCCAGCTGTTTCCCAGAGGGTGGCAGAAATGCCAGCCTGGCACTCCCCAGCCATTCAACCTGCCCAATTCCAAATTTCCAAGCTCCTTGCTCCCAGACCCAGCTGCTGTCAGGTCCAGCTGAGGTCGTGGACAGACCCTCACGGAGCTGTTTTCAACACACACAGGACCTGAATCATCCCTTGAGGCTCATTCAAACCATTTCTCTCAACCACAGGAGGTGAGATTAGGTTCCCAAATGCTTCATTGGGCTCAGCCCAGCTCCCACAGCTGGAATATTCTCTTCCCACTTCACTTGCAGATGCAGATAGAATCTTGTTTCACTTCTTTTAATTCCCACTTTTTCCAAAAATGAAGTTCATTAGGCTTCAGCTTTAAATTTTCTAACTACGGTTCTTCCAAGTTTCATTTCCTCTGCTAAGCTTAAGCACTTGGCTTTCTGAGCCAACTTAAAAACATCAAATTTTTACTGTATCTTTCAATTCAAGCATTTACAGGTACAGTTTTGAACCCCCAGTAAAAAGCACGTGTTGTTTCACAAGCTGAGGCAGAAGAGTTAAAAACCAGAAGCAAACCCAACCAGGTTGAACATTCAAAGCTGGCTGGTTGGAAGAGCCCTTACTACCTACTCATGTTGTGAAAATACATTTAATTTTAAGGTTTGAGTCTGTTTTGACATAGAGATGGGATTCATACAACAGAGTAACTTTCTTGCAAGATGAATTTTTACATTCCATGTTCCCTTGACAAGTAATTCACTCACAGCCATGTGACAAAACAGTTTCTGAAGCCCCTCAATTTACTGTTTCCTCAGCAAAAAAAAAAAAAAATGTGCGAGAGGTCTGTAGAAAATTAAATATATGCACATATTGAGAACAACAGTAAGTGATAGATACCACTCAGTGAAGTTTGATGTGACCAGGAACTGGTGGGGGACATATGATTTAAAGGTTGCATTAAATATCTGAAGCTTTAACTAATCACTGTATAAATAACTTACAGTGGTGGCTTCAGGCAAACGACTGATTTTCAGCTTCTCGTCAGACCCACACATGTATCAAGGGAGGTGGATCTAAGATCTACAGGAGGAGGGGGGAAAAAAACCAAATTCAGGAACACTATTGGAAAACCAGAGAGCAAATCACAAAAGCCAAAAAAAAAGCTGCAAAAACAAGACCTGTTAATGTCCAACACCCACAGTGCCCTGGGGAGCGAGGCCCCAGCAGGGCTGAGAGACTCCATGAAATTATCCGCTGCACAACCCCTCCCAGGGTCATCCATGGGTGTGGTAACCATGCCCCAAAAGGCCAAAGGAGCACACGGAGGTTCCCTGTGCTCCCTGCCCCACGGGCTGACATGGTCTGCGATGGTCAGAGGGTCCCTGTGCCCCACAGACACACCTGGACATGGTACAACAACCCCTGGAGGGAGCAGCAAAGCTGCTCAGCCGGCTCAGTCCTTCAAATCTGGGCCTCGATTCTCTTTTTTTCTCCCACACCGACAGGAAAGGACATGCTACACGGAATCTCAGAACCATTTAGGTTGGAAAAGACCGCCAAGATCACCATTCCAACCTGTGCCCAATGCCCACCCAGCCCAGAGCACTGAGTGCCACGGCCAGGTGTTCCTTGGACACCTCCAGGGATGGGGACTCCACCAACTCCCTGGGCAGCCCCTTCCAACACCTGACCACCCTTTCCATGAAGAAAGAAAGGAGAAAGAGGAGTTGTTAATAGGAGCCAAATCCACCACAATGCTGATGGACCTCATCGTAGAATCCAAGAGCGGGGGACAAACCTCAGCACCTCAGGAGGCCTCACCGAGTCCTTTCAGTCCTTTAAATCACATTAATCTGACAAAAGGAGGAGTTGCTTCAAAGCAGATTCACCTGGCAGGAAGGAAGTGACACAACTTCCCAACATGACCAAATATTTCAGGAAATAACCTCAGGGATGAGCAAGGACAGCAATTCCATCTCGTTATGGGGAGCAAGAGTGAGCACACAGAGGTGGCTTCCCAGGAAAACACCAGATGTTTGGCTGGGTCAGGAAACACTTCCAGGAAGTGTAACCCTTCCTGGTTTCAGAGTCATGTATACAGGTTGGGCCGATCTTGGGTTACCTGTGAGCAGATGTGGCTCCACCACTGGCAAAGTTAATTTTTAGTACAGAGGAAGGTAATTCAGGCGTCAGTAAGTATTGATCTTCACTTTCTCTCCTTCATGACCCAAGAGGCATTCTCAGATTACTTACAAAATGTGGATGATCTCATGTTATTTATTACCTTTAAAGAGCATCCTGTCTCCTTTTTCCCTAAGGGTAGTCACTTGGGATAAGGAGAGGAGCTGAAGCTACTGCTTATTTTCTCCTTTAACCGACATACAAGGGGCAGGGAGGGAAAGAAAGAAAGAAAGAAAAATATCAAGGTCAGTTTTCACTGGGATGAGGAAGGAAATCGCCCTTTTATTGTCCCTTTTGGCTCCTGCTCCTGACGTTGAAATCCAAGAGCTAATGAAGATAGATGGGTTCATCCATACTGTTGGGGTCTGGATACTAATGAATATTATTTAATGGTCAAAAGCTGTCACGGGGGGCATTGATTAATTAGCAGAGTTAGGAGGAGAGTGACTCTACCAGCACATCAGCTACTAATAATAGAACCCAAATCAGTCAGGAAGCGGATCCAAAAAGATGAGGCAACTGTAGGCTCACAGCTCACCTTCACTGCAAGAAACAAAGGCAAAAACTCTTCCAGTGGGATTTTTTGAGGATACAAACTTTTGCTGAGAATTGGGTCTTAAACACCTCTTGATTTCTCCTTGATTCAGTTTCCCACCTCTACAATTGAAACCTCCCCCCCCATCCATTTCAAGCATAATCTACTCAGAACACAAAATCTTTCTCCCTCTCTGTGTGTCCACAAGGCCTGGGGAAAAAACCCAAACAAACCCACAACAACAAACAGCTTGTTATAGGGGTTTTCTACACTACTGGAAAACAAACCAAAAGATGAATTAACAAAAGTGACCCCTGGGAGAGGAGAGCTGCACTTAAGATAAGCTTCCCAGGTGTCTGCAGGAGTGCAGGGAATGATGATGAAATAGCTGTATCATATATACACACATTTGTTAGAGCACACACTGACACAGCTGGGAGACACTGACAGCTCTGCAGAGTAAGACTGATTTCCAAGCACTGAAAATCATCTTGGTGGAAGGCTTAGGAGTAAAAATTATCCAGCCAATCTGACAGAGTGGTCATAATTTCCACGTCTAACACCTCAGTAATGCCTGAGCCACAAATTACCGTCCTGCCTCAGCAGAAAGCAGAGATCTTTGTGTTTTTTGTTGACATGGCAGACTTGATCAGTGGCTACAGTGATTTGGAAAATAAGACAGGTGGGTTTTGCACAGTGCACACAGGGCAAAGAGGGAGAAGATCCTGGCCTGTTCCCCAGTTTGTTGAAGTTTCCTTCAAGCTCTAAAATACCATTTCTGCAGCTCTGCAAGGAAAAACCACAACTCCATGCACTAAAGCAGAGCTAAATCTCCCAGCAGTGCAAATGAAAGCAAGTGAAATAAAAGCCAATCTAGCATCTCTTAAACTAAACTTGAAGTAGATCCCAGGTCATGACTCAAATTTCATCAGAAGATGGTACAACAAAGTAAAAAAACCTTCTCTCCATTGACTTCTGTCGATGAACCCCACGCAAAACATGGCCCAAAACCACAGCCCCTACAGTCAGATTTTTCTGGTGGGTAGCCTATAATGCAGGTATTTTACAGCACGATGCTGCAGCCCACACCCAAGCTCCAGAAGGAACAACTCAGATCCCAAATTCTACTGTGCAGGTGGGTTAAGACATACCTGACTGCTCCATGGATGAGCTCTCACTCCTTTCCCCCAAGACAGTCTGTGCACTGGAGCAGCACCAGGAGGGTACCTAAAACTGCAAGTGCTTTTAAATATCCCAGTTCTTCTTCCCTCCTTATGCTGAATTTTCTTGGGAAACCAAGACTGGATTCCCAAGCAGCTCCTAGGACAAGACACTCTCAAATCCTTCATGGACAATCCCCAATGATTCAAGGCACCTGGCACTTATATAAGCCCTTAGTGACCTGATGAAGGAGGCAGAGCAGCTGTGGTCACCAGGCTGGAGTTCACCAGCTTCACCTAGGCATCAGAAGACACAGCTGAGTTATCACAGAGCTCGTGGCCTCAGGTCTGCAGCACCACCCCAGCCCCTGTATTTATTTCTATGCTGGGAATTCATTGCAAACTGCTGATCAATAGCTGGAGAAAAACTCTCTCTTTGCTGAGTGAAGCTGCTGCTGCTGCTGCCCAGAGGTTGCTTTGGATTGCGCTGACTTTAGTCCCTGCTGCCACAGAGGGCAAGGTCACATCTCCTGTGTGCCCTGGAGCTGTTCATTGTTTATGATCACAACAGAAATAGGAGTTTGGGGAGGAAAGTTTCTGTTTTTTTCTCCCTCTTCTTCTGCCCTTGGCCACTGGGTCTGTTCCTGTCCCAGCTCCACTTCAACCAGCTGTTCCTTCTTCCTTGACTTTACAGGCAGTTTGCCCAAAGCCACAAGCACACCATGGCTGAGGAGGGGAAAGCAGCTACAGCACACTCATGCTGCTCACCTTCCTTTTTGTGTGACCAGGCTCTCCAAGGACAAGGACCTTCTGAGGAGCTCATGGCTGAAAGGAGTCCTACAAGACGTTTAATCCTAGAATGGGTTGGGTTGGAAGGGACCTTAAAGATCTTGCAGTTCCACTCCCCTGCCACAGGCAGGGACACCTCCCACTAGCCCAGGTTGCTCCAAGCCCCGTCCAACTTGGCCTTGGACACTTCCAGGGATGGGACAGCCACAGCTTCTCTGGCCAATGTGGGCCAGGGCCTCCCCACCCTCACAGGGAGGAATTTCTTCCCAAAATCCCAACTAAATCTTCTTCCCAATATCTAATCTAGGTCTACCCTCTTCCAGAAAGCAGTCACATTCTTTTCCAGAAAAATCCTGCTTCCCAGCTCTACAACACTGTCACCAACATCTTCGCTGCCTCAAGCAGCAGCACCCAGTGAAAGTTCTCTTGTCCCAGGACATTGGCTCTGAGATAATAACACAGGACAGCTGGTGCCACCAAGCACTGTCCCCCGGGAGCTCCCAGCACCAGTGACTTTCCACTTCAGGTCATAAACAACCTCCTTCCCTTTCTCCTTCCTCCCCCCCAGCTCCAGCACTCCAGCTTGACAACGTCACAAACCCAGCCTGCACTGAGGAGAAACATCCAAGACCAGTCCAAGGTACTGCTCAGACAACCTTCAACAGCATCTCAGAGCCACGTCAGCAGAGGTCCAAGAGACAAACAACTACAAGTGACAGGTCCCTCCTTTTGAGCCCAAAGCCCTTCCAAGCAAGACACAGCTGTCACAGGAGGGAGTGGAGGCAGCTGGAATTACACACAGCCCCATTTGGCTGTAGCACATCCACAAACTTCCCAGCCCAGGCTGTGAATCCATGACAGTTCGCAGTATTTCATCTCTCCCCTCCTTGCTGTGCCTGCCACAGGAATTCTTTATCCCCAGACTTTCAGGCAAGCTGCTACATTATCTAATTTGCTGCCCCCATGGGTGAGGCACAGTTGCATTTTGAGTTCTTAAGATTTGCCACGCACACGATTTTCCCATTACTTTTGATCCCACTGCCAACAAACAGTGCAGAGACCGTGGGCCAGTGGTCCTTCCCACTAATAGCAAGAGCAAGCAAAGTAGATGAACTCAGTTTATAAGAAGCAGCACAGACTCATTAGGCTCTGGAGAAAGAGAGGTGGTAATGTAAATAAGAGAGTAACCTCATCACCAGAGGTTATTTAATGCTAACAAGGAAAAAAAATAATCAGTGCTGCACCTGACAGGAACATCACGAGTTTCTGATGTCAGGTACTGCACTAAGAAAGACACAAGACTTGCCAGTGTGTCTCCAGCAGCTCCCAATACACCACACTCTGTACCTGGATATGACCCTGTGCTTCCACATTTCTCCCAGCTGGCCTATTGCCCTCCTGGGAAGGAGGAGATGGAGCTGAGCACCCAAACACACTCCCACAGACAATCTGAGAGAAGAGCCCCCCCAGCAGACAGTGGGGGGACCATTTATCACCCAGAAAAAAAAAAATTCACTCCCTCTGCTCTCTCAGCTCTGATTGGAGAAAAAATAACTACTATGAAACACCTCCCAAAGGCAGATCTGGGAAATAAAATTTGCCGCTCTACCACAGAGCAAAACTCCTGGAGTCCACTGTCTGCTCTAGCACCTCATTGTGTTCCATAGCCCATAAGCTGCCTCTCTGTCTCCAAGGAAATTGCTACCTTAGTATACTGTTTCTCCACTCATCTCTCACCATCTCCTGTATACTACAGTCACTCCTTCCTTCTAAAACATCCACATGTGTTAAATAGCTCACTAATCTCCCAGCAACTCTTCTCGAGTCATTTGGCTTTGAAGCCTGATTTTTATAGTTCTGATGAGAAGGGCTTCTATGCCCCAAAGCTTCCCAACATTCCACAATCCTGCCCAGTGAAAGGTCTGTACAGACAGACCTTGCCCTTGCATACACACTCAGGGTGCCTCTCCTGTCCCCACCTCGGGGGAAATTCCTGCAACTGGAAAGCTGGGAATAAAACCCAAGGACTTCCAGGACTTGAAAACAGCCATGACAGCCAAATGATCCGGGGAACAAGACTTTTAGCTGGGGGTGTTGTGATAGAACATCAGGGAATGGTTTAAACTAACGGGAGAGATTTAGATGAGATATATGGAAGAAATCCTTCCCTGTGAGGGTGGGGAGGCCCTGGCACAGGTTGCTCAGAGAAGCTGTGGCTGCCCCATCCCTGGAAGTTTCCAAGGCCAGGTTGGATGGGCTTTGGAGCAACCTGGGCTAGTGGAAGGTGTCCCTGCCCATGGCAGGGGGTGGAATGAGATGGGCTTTAAGGTCCCTTCCAACCCAAACCATTCCATGATGTCCAGCAATCTGGCTGGAGAGACAACCTCAGTGCAAGTATGTCCCAGCTGTGGGATGCTTTGGAGCACACCGAAGGATCTGGAGGTGCTTCTCATGGGAAACCACTTGATCGGAAGGTCCAGCTGAGAAGCTGCTTCCCTGAGCACAGCCACGCTCCCGCAGAGCTGACCACGTCAGCATCCACTCCCGATTTTCGGGATCAGGTGGGGTTCTGAGAGCCCCCACCCTGTGCCTTCCTGCAGAAGCTGCGGTTTCAGGGGCATCTCCCGTTTTCCAGCATTTTCCTGACCCCTAGTGACAAGACGTGGCTGTACAGCAGCCGCTTAACATGCAGCGCCCAGCTCTCCCCGCATAACCAAGGAACAAAATTCACTCCTTAACATGGGAGAAAGGTTTCCAGATCTGTCAAGATACTCACCCTCCGCAACCCCCGCAAATTTGCCAGAAAATCCAACCTGTTTAGCAAAGGCACTCAAATTTGGACTGAAAGTCAGGAAGCAAGCTGAATACAAGCAGCTTCCCTTACCCAGGCTCCATCTGTGCCCAGGGAAGCCGAGCTACAGGACTAATCCATCAGCAGACGAGACAAAACAAGGGGTGGGGGGGAGAAGGCAGTTTTGATGGATTACCTTCCCCCGGGGCAAATACATCGTGGTGCAGGGAACTGAGTGACCTTGGCAAGACCATGAAATCCATGATCTCACCCCTGCCTGCTACGGACCATGGAGCAGCTCCTGGGAGCTGGAGGACAAGACATGGGACATCGGCTGCCAGGACCCAGGGCCCTCGTTTTTGTCACACCACTGGGTTTCAAGGGCAAACACAGAGTCAAAACAGGATTATTCTGGCCCCGCTTTGAGTTTTCACATCTAAATCACGCCAGGTTTCTCCCTGCACGGGGTGGGAATGGGCTGCCTCTTCCAGCACCAGTCTGATACAGAAGTGATCCACAGCAAAGTGCATGCAGGTACTTTGGACTCAGGTTTGAATCATCCTCCTCTGGGAAACCTCCCTTCAGAGCAACATTTCTTACTCCCTCATACCGTGATAATCCTTGCAAACAGTCACCTCCTGCTTTGGGACTCAAGTTTTCTACACATCACAAGTGGTTTTGCCACTTTCTTGCCATTTTTTTCATCTCAGCCTTCTCCAGGGGACCTGCCCTCTGCCTGACACAAAGGACCTTCACCTAAAGCATCGTGTGAGCAGACCAAAGCCTCAGCTTCTGCCAGCCTCCAATTTATTTTGTTCGATGCTCTGAGGCCCTCGCTGACTTTGATAAAATGCTGCTACAAGAGGAAACCTCACACAGGAATAATTAACGATTCATCTCTGTTTATTGGGCCCTTTTGTCAACTTAGGCTTGTCACAACTGCCATAAATCCCCTCCAGTGCTAAACAAACTCTTTAATTAAATCTTTTTGTGCCATGAGACCAATGCTTCAGACATCAGATGATGAGGGAGTTTGGCCCACCCTGGTTTAAAACACCCTTTGGGGGCCGAGGTTCTCCAGGAGGTGGGGATCCTGTCCCAGGCTGCTTCCTCTAATGCCATTAGCATGGATGCAACTCTGAAAATGTACTCCCAGTGAATTCCTGAGGCACTGCAGCTGGTTAATTGTTTCCCTGCTGAATAAGCAGTTGTTCCCTCCTTGCCCACACACACGAGTTTCGGTCTCATCACAGGAGCAACCTCAAAGCCATAAACACAAAGAGAGCTCAGCACCCACCAGGCAAAAATGTCTTCCCCCAATTTGTGGGTGACCAAAAATCCTCCTGCCCAGGGTCTCCTCATTTAGGAAAAAGAAGTCAAGTGTATCAAGCCTTCCTCCCTCCTGAATAGTGGGAAGAGGGAATGGGAAGACTGTGCCAGAGCTGAGGAAGAGACAAGAGCATCAGTTAAAGGTGAAGCAAATGAACAGCACACCCAGGGTTTCCTAAAGGCCTTTTCTGTGGAGCAGGGACATCCTGACACAGGGGCTACTTCACACTCTGCCTCCAGCCTCAGCCAGAACTGAACCTGGGAAACCACAGGATTTAAAGTGGTTTGGGTTGGAAGGGACATTACTAATCATCCAGTTCCATCCCCCCTGCCATGGGCAGGGACAACTTCCACTATCCCAGGTTGCTCCAAGCCCCGTCCAACCTGGCCTTGGACACTTCCAGGGATGGGGCAGCTTCTCTGGGCAGCCTGTCCCAGGGTCTCACCACCCTCACAGTGAAGAATTTCTTCCCAATATTCCATTTAACCCTGCCTCTGTCAGTGTGAATTCATTCTCCCTCGTCCTGTCACTCCGGACCCTTATCCAAAGTCCTTCTCCAGCTCTCTCAGGCACTGGAAGGAGCTCTCAGGTCACCCTGTTCTTGTCTTGCTCCTTTCCCACAAAGACAGGCTGAGAGAGCTGGGACTGTTCAGCCTGGAGAAGAGAAGGTTCCAGGGAGACCTGAGAACCTCTTCCAGTTCCTAAAGGGGCTCTGAGAGAGCTGAGTTCCAAGGGTTACCTGGAAAAGCAGACCTGCAGGAAGATGACTGAGCACGTTCTTCATACTCCTTAGTGAGGAGCCAGCACAGACTATGGGGAAGGAAAAAAGAAAAGAGGAAAAGAAAGAAACTCAAACAACAAAAGAAATCAACACATCCAAACAACACTCATTGCTCTATTGGACCATCAAAATGTTTCAGGGAGAATGAAATGAGAAGGGAGAGGTATTCAAAAAGCAAATTGAGATGGGAGACAGAACAGGGCTCTCAACTGAAGCAGCTTTCAGGGTCAGATAATTTTGTTAAAAACTTACTGACAAAATAAAAATAATAGTAGGTGAGTGATATTGAAGTGCACCTCAAATATCCAGAATGCCCCGCGGGTATGTGACAGCAATGTGGGTTTAGCTGCCACTGACCTCGTCAAAGGAACACAGCTCTAAACTAGACAAAGAGAGAAGGAAAAAGAGCAAAAATCTGCTCCCAGTAAACAGGCACAGGGTGCAAACTGCTCTGAGTAAACACCTTGCCCAACATCCCTCAATTAATAATTAAAAGCAGATCTAAAGGGTCCCATCTCAAAAAGAGGAATTAAAGCAGTGCAGAGGGAGAGTTTCATGCACTCAGAGGTTCAGGAGCTGAAGTCAGCCAAAGGACTCCCCTGCACACAGTTCCACATCCCAGAGAGAGGAAAATCACAACTGCCCCGTTGACATTTTTTGGACAAGCTCATCTCTCTGCAAGAGATCCCGCCCATGAAAGGTTGGCAGTTAAAGCTGGATTTATCACCCAGGAGAGAAAATGCCATTACAAAGGAGCTGAGCCATCAGCAGACACGGTATAAGTGACCTCTTTTCTCCTGATGCTCTCCACCTCTAAGGGACTGAGGTGGGGGCAGGCACTCTGGACTGGCAGCACACGGATTGCCAAGGGAAACAGGATCAGCTCCAGCCAGGCTGGAGCAAAATCCAACAGAGAGAAAGAGGGATAGCACGAGAAATAGGGGATTTGTTTCCTTCCCATCTCCAAATCAATAGGGAGGCCAACAGAGGCACTCTCTCCCAGCCCAGGAGCTCTCAGGGCCCTGACAGGGCCACCAAAGGTCACCTGCCCATATTTACAGGGGCTGTGCTGATGAAACTGCCTGTCCTGCACTTCCAGCTTATGCCAAGGAAATATTCTGCTGGCCTTTCCCAACCTGACAAACAATCCCACCTCCTGATTGCATTGCTGGAAACTGTACAGCACACCCCCTCCTTTCATCCATATCAGAGCTTCCAGCTTCACATCCACACACAATGATTTTCTTCTCAGGTGCTGCATTTCTCTCCAAGTCTTTTCTCCCTGGACAGACACTCAGGGTCTCCCTGGACACAAAAGATGTACATTTTTTCCTTTCCATTACCCTGGCAAGGAAACATATAGAGAGGGGAAAAAAAAAAAAAGAAAAAGGGAAAGGAAGAATTTGCTTCCCTCTAACTTGCCTGCTGGAGAAACAAATCATCTCTGTGGTACCCACAAACCCTTACAGTAGAAAACCAAATGGGCAGGAGAGTATATATAAGGGATGTATGTCACACCATATTAAAAAAATAATCCAGAATTAGTTGCTTCAAGAGTAAAGGAGCCACAAGGGTATAGCAGGGGGCTGAATTCCTGTCTGCCACGTACATCAGCACAGTAAAAAGTTGTTGTCAGCACTGGAAAATTGCCCATCACATGAGTGGGTTTAGCAGACAACGAGCTGCAGGACTTGGGCACAAAGCCGGCGGCCCTGGAGAGCAAAAATGCCAGGGAGCAGCACGGGGCATCCTGCACATCCCGTTCCCTCGGCAACGGGAGAAAACACCTTGGAAATGCTCAGGAGGGCTGTGCTGCACACACTCTCCCCTTTCCATGGCTTTTAGTCCACGCGCTGCGATATAATCCGGGCTGTCCCAGGCAATGCATCTTGTGATTAGCGCTGCCCGGAGCTCAGAGGGCCGGGAAGCACGTGGATACACTCAGCCAGGATCACCGTGGCGCTCATCACACATGTTGCCAGCAGCAGCCGGTGGTACCTCCTTCAGTTGGCCCTCTCCATCCTGTTCCACCTTTTCCTTGTGCAGCAGGTTAAAAAAAGCGAGCCCGCGGGAGAGGGGTGGGTGGGTTCGGGGCGGACACAGCATCGCTTCGGCGGGCAGGGGTTCCGAGAGCCCCTGGATGCCCCACGGCCCTGTGGGGCCCCGCAGGCGGGTGCCCGGCGTTGGGAAGGCTCTGCCGGCCGGGGGAGGACCCGGTTCCCTCGCCACGCCTCCCGCCACCCCGGACACGCCGCGGCTGCCGCGGGCTCCGCACGCCGAGCATCACCCGACCCGCACCGGGCACGGAGGGCACGGACACGCGAGGGCCATGGTAAGTCCCTGCTGGGAAAAGCCGGCTGTTTCTTTAGCCTTTTCCATGGCAGGAAGGTTTCGGCGGCAGCTCCAGACCCTGAGGAGAGGCAGGAGGGAAGGGAGAAAGGAGCGCTGTGGTTAATCAGTAACGCGGGAGCTCCGCGGCCGCTGCTGAATTACCAAAGGCAGCGCCCCGCGGGGTCCCTGCGAGGGGGAGGGAAAGGGGCCGTCAGCAATGATCCCCCCCTCCAATTCTGTAGGGCAAGGACGACCCCCGTGTGTGCTCCGTCTGCACAGCCCGTGCAACACACCCCGGGCCAGCTGGAAATCGGTTTTTCCACAGCAACAAGAGACCGTGGGCCTTGTGACATCATTCCAGGGCTGTGCCCTTTACCTTCTCCCAGGTGACAAGTCACCACTAATATCGGGAAAGAATCCTTTCCCTGTGAGGGTGGGGAGGCCCTGGCACAGGCTGCTCAGAGAAGCTGTGGCTGCCCCATCCCTGGAAGTGTCCAAGGCCAGGTTGGACGGGGCTGTGAGCAATTTGGGATAGTGGGAGGTGTCCCTGCCCATGACCGGGGGTGAGACTGGATTATCTTTAAGGTCCCTTCCAACCCAAACCGTACTGTGACTCTCTAACTAAAATCTTACAGTTAGGGCAAAGAGGGTTGTTTCATCTCCTGACAGCTCAAAGCTCTCCCAATTTCCCATGCTGATTCCTTTCCCCCAGTTGCACAATGCATCTGCTTGGTTTCCTGCTGGCAAAACATAAAAATCCCAACTCCTTGGCAGCTGAGAGCCAGCAGAAGAAAACAAAATAATTTAATTTTCCTAATGAGAAGAGTGTGTTTTAAAGGACTAAGTGCACATGAAAGCATTAACGTGCCATACTGACAAAAACAGTGGGCTGGGCAATGTGCTGGGGTGGAGAAGGAGGGATTGGAGGAGGCTGGAGGGCACAGGGGTGCTCCAGGCAGAGGGTTTGCCATCACAAGACACAGTGGTCAGTGGACCAAACCTCAGCCTGGCCACGCTTCCCACTGGTGCTGGGCTCTGGCAGAGGAGCTGGGCCTGGAAAAAGCCCCGGGGCCTGTCCTCCCACATGGTCACAGCAAAGAAAAGCGTTCAAGAGAACAATTAAACCACGTCCCTGCCAAGCAGCCTGGTTTCTTGCTCTGCACAGGGGAGGCTGGTTTGGAGCCCAGCCCCCGGCATCCACATCCCTCTGCTCCAGGCAACAACTCCAGCTTTACTCAGCCTTTAGCACCGATACATGAGCAGGTTTCAGCCCCGATCCCAAATCCTGCCCCGTTCCCATCAGTCCCCAGGGCAGCTCCCACTGGTGCCCCCCTGCCTCTGTCCCCACCTCATCCAGTTGCTAAGCTACCTGCGCCCGGCTTATCTCGCCATCGGCAGGGAAGGGCAACGGCTCCAGGTTTATTGTGCTAAGTCATGTTTACTCACTACCTTCCCTCCAAGCCCAGAGCTCGGAGGAGGACAGGGTTATCATTTGGGGGATGGGGAGGGAGGTGACAGAGCCGGGGCTGGCAGGGGGCCTTCCAAAATGCTGCGAGGCCAAAACATGTATGGGCAAGGAAGGCTTTCCCCAAAAATCATGCAGCTGCGATGCCAGGGGGACAGAAACCATCCCACCCCCAGCCACCCCACACTGAGGTTCAGGGCACACCTTGGCACTCTCCATCCCATGCAGCTGGCAGCTTTCTCCAAGCATAAGGGTCACAGCTCCACAGACAGGGAGGGACCCACACAGCCATGGGAATGGGGCATCATCTTTCCAATCTTCCTGAAAACACGCAAGAACCACCCCCAAAAACATCAGCTTCATGGCTGCCTCTTTGGTTCTGTACAGCCTGGGAGAAGGTAAACCACAGGAGAGGATGATTTGCCTTGTTTAAGGTGGTAATTCTCAGCATCGATGCCCAAGCAAAGCATCTCAAGGCCCTGCTGCCCAAACACCCCTAAAAAAGGAGTCTGGATTTGTTGGGACTCACATCTAACTTACCACAGTTTGCTCTGCAGCACATAAAGGAAAGGAAATCGCAAAGAGATATTGATCTTTGTCATCACCAACTGCAAGGATCAGGTCACCCAAGGCTGTCAGAGCTCAAGGAGCTGTTGGACAACACCCTCAGGCATATGGTGGGATTCTTGGAGTATCCTGTGCAGGGCCAGAAGCTGGACTTGATGATCCTAGTGGGTCCCTTCCAGCTCATAATACTCCGCGATTCTGTGAAAGAATTTTAATTACCAGAATAACCTTTCAGAGAGAGCAATACCCCTCTGCACTCACTCCTGCCTTCCCCAGAGCCAGAACAGATGCTGGCTCGGGTAGTCCCCATCCCCAAGAGCTTCATTTTAGTTTTATCTTTACCTATAATCATTTCCCAAAGCCAGGAATTGCTGCTTCCCCACCACCACCCCTTACAAACCAAATAACAGCAGCTCTGCCCAAGACAAGGCTCACTCACAATCCCTCCCTCTGCCCTTTTTTCATCACAGACAGGAACAGCCTCTTGAACTCCGTTGTAATTAGAAGGGAGATGGAAAAGGAAAAGGAGCTGAACTGCAGTTTAGTGTGACTCATCTCTGATTGATGCCACTTCTTTCCTCTAAAACAGGCTCCCAGTAAATAAATATATAAAATAAATAAATATATAAAATAGGGAAACATAAAGCAATTCTCTGATGTAGAGACCATCACAGAGTTTCAGGTTTTGGTTTCCCCCCAGAAAATTATCTGTAATGTATTTTGGAGCTTAACCTCACACAGGTATCATTTCTTAGTACACCAGGTTGTAACAAGGACATACAGACACTGGGGGAGGTGTTGCAGGTGAGAGGACAGAAGGGACCAGCTGGACCTTGGATACATGCAGGATGTATCCCGGGCAGGGAGCAGAGGGCAGCGTTGATATCCCACCTGTCCCACCCACCCTGCAGCTGCCTCTGTGTTCCCATAACTCCAGGATCCATGGGATGCCTCGCTGCTCTGAACAGCTGCTCCATCATACCTGTGCCACACTGATTCGCTTCTCTTCCCTTCCCTTCCCGCGGTGCCAGGCAGGAAAAGCCCACAGGCTGAGCACAGAGGAGAGGGAGCAGCTGCTGCCAAACCTGAGAGCTGTGGGGTGGAATGAGGTGGAAGGCAGAGATGCCATCTTCAAGGAGTTCCACTTCAAGGACTTCAACCGGGTAGGAGCACCAGTGGCACGCGTTTTACAAACTGGGAGACCCGGTTTGCAGAGCAGGGAGTCCCCTCTGCAAGGCTCAGCCACAGAAACCCCTCCAGGGGCCTCCTGAAATGTGATGGCTGAGCAAGGTAACCTCCCCCACACACCAAAGTGGTCAACTCAGCACACAGTTTGTCTGGAGAAAAACTCCTCAAAAAAAATAAAGAAAACCCACAGAAAACCCCAAGAAAGACATGGAACATCCCAGGCCTTGCATTTGGTTGGGTTATCTAAAAACAGGTGGTGTAGAATTAACAGTAATGGGGTGAAAAGCAATATACTGCAGGGTCAGTGGTTCAGAGTTAACTTCCCTTCTCACTCCACAGGCCTTTGGCTTCATGACCAGAGTGGCTCTACAGGCAGAAAAACTGGATCACCACCCTGAATGGTTCAACGTGTACAATAAGGTAAGAAACAGGGATGGTGGGGGCAAAACAGAGCTCTTCAGTGAGCAGATCCCTTTTCTGAGGGATAAAACAGGAGCAGCAAGTCCTGTTCCCATCAGCAGGACTTCTTCCCTTGGATGCTATTCCCCTATCCCAGACAGCCTCCAGCTTTCACAGATCCTTTCCCTCGTTTTTCCCCTCTCCAGCTGAGCAGGAGCTGCCCTGGCCCGACTCAGGGGGTGTCTTTTTTAAATCATATCAGAAGTAGCAGGAGTAGTAAGGGAGAAGCTTCTGGGGAAGGAGGGAGTTGAGAAGCGGGCACAGTGGCTGCTGTGACCGAGGCAGGGGTGGCAGTGACAGCTTGTGGACAGGATAAGCTGCAGGAAGGAGAAAACCAGGCAAAGTGCCAGGCCACCTCTCCCACCCCGGGAAATGTCTGGAGCCACCTGTGCCTCACCTGCAGCACTGGGGGAAACCATCCCTGCTCTTTCTGCCAGCAACACTCTGTCTGTCTGTCTGTCTGCTTCAGGTTCACATCACCCTGAGCACCCACGAGTGTGGAGGGCTGTCGGAGCGGGACATCAACCTGGCCAGCTTCATCGAGCAGGTCGCAGCTTCCCTCTCCTGACCAGAGACACATGAAGCCAAAAAGCCACTGTGCCACTGCCACAATCCATGTCTAGACAGCTGCCCCCAGAGCCTTGTCCCGCTTCCAAGCTGCATCCTGGGATCCAGACTGCCTGACACCTCACCCATCCCCCCGCCACAGCTCACTTGGATGGAGGCCCTGCTCAGGGTGCACATACTGAGCTTGCAAATTCTGTCCTTAAAACCTTCCTTAGCCATGTGCTCCCAGCCCACCAAGCACTGAGCCTTTCACCAGGAATCAGTCATATCACAGAAACACAGACTGGTTTGGGTGGGAAAGGGACCTTAAAGATCATCCAATTCCAGCCCCCTGCCACGGGCAGGGACACCTTCCACTAGCCCAGGTTGCTCCAAGCCCCGTCCAACCTGGCCTTGGACACTTCCAGGGATGGGGCAGCCACAGCTTCTCTGGGCAACCTGTGCCAGGGCCTCACCACCCTCACAGGCAATAATTTTTTCCTAATATCCAATCTAGACCTCCTCTCTGTCAGTGTGAAGCCATTCCCCCTTGTCCTGTCACTACATGCTCTTATAAAAAGTCCCTCTCCATGTTTCTTGTGGGCTCCCTTCAGGTCCTGGAAGGCCACAATTAGGTCACCCCAAAGCCTTCTCCTCTCCAGGCTGAACAATCCCAATTCTCCCAGCCTTTCCTCACAGCAGAGCTGTTCCATTCCTCTAATCAACTTGGTGGCCTCCTCTGGACTTGTTCCAACAGCTCCATGTCCTTCCAGTCACGTTACGCAATTGCACCAGTAAATCTTTCCCAAGCCTGAGCCCATCCAGCCACTGTGTTGTTGCTTCTAGAATATGCTTTCTGCCTAAAACGTTTTGTGAACCCCTTGGTCTCTCTGTAACAAACCAGCAAGGTGATGTGCAGTTTGTCATCCCTGTAACCCCTCTCCAACAGTATTAAAAGCAGGCCTGTGGTCTCACCCCAACTGGAACCAGCCTTTAGCAAGATACCAAGTGATAATGTTTACAATAAATGTCTTGGTTAACCTGATGTCAGCTTGGAAAGAGGCCTCACTGATCAAATGACACCAACAGGTTTCCCTGAGGCAGGTACTGCTCTCAGGAAGGTGCTTCTGCCATGGGAAAATTTCATGGAGAAGTGGCACATGCCTTGGCCTCAAAGTGATTGGGGTCTGAAAAAGAAGATTATCAAAGCCAGAGCAGGTAAAAACTGCTCGTGTAAAATCACATGTGTGCCATAGCCAAGGCACAAACACAGGGAAGGGACAACCAAAAGGTACAAAGCAGCACAGCAACAGGCCAGGGATTGCTTACATCCCAAAAAGAGGTTGGGGGTGGGTTTGGTGGTACAAGATCTTCAGTAATACAATTATCAACTTGATGTGAAACCAACAGTAGCTGCTTTCAGCACAACAGTCTGGGGAAAAACATTACAAACACCCAGTTCAGGTCTGGTTTTTTTCCCTCTTTTTTTTTTTAACCCTTTAAAGTTCTACAAAGCATTAGTGGAAAATCCATAGCTCTTAAATGAGAGCTTTCAGCATCTTTGTAGCCAAAGACACCCTTTATCTCGACAGAATGACAGAGTAGCCCTCAGGCAGAGTTAGTAAGATTCATAAACCATCCCAAACTGCTACAGCCCAGGCTGTGCATGAGCAAAGACCAGGAACAACAGGTCCCCAGTCATTCACATGACCATTGAAACAGGAAAATAAGAGCTCAAGGAGCCTAGATAGCTAAACACACCATTTTAATACAAACTAGGCCCGTTTTCACCATCTCTTCAGCTATTTCAGCCTCCAGTTTTACAGTGGCAAATCAGAGAAACACAGAAATACTGCCATCAGGTGAACTCATCCTGTTTGTTCATTAAAAAGTCCATGTGGATTTATTGGGCAGGATATTATTGTGTTGTACGCAACCCTTCCATTCCCTTCTCCCCCACGTCATCAGAAAAGTGCAGATGAAATCCATGGCATGAAGACACACATCTCTTCTTGGTCCATCCCATTGGATATTCTTCAGTCTAGTACCTAAGAGCAGGCAAATCCCTTGGGAGTTCTCTGTACAAGCAACAAATTCAGTGTCCAGCTTGGAAAACCAGACAGCTGGAAATCTCACGGGAATTAACAGTCACGGAAATCCCTCCAGGTCTAAAGTACCATCCAGTCTCAGATCATAATCCAGTTCATCAAATTCTTCTTTTTTGTCTTTTAAGTAATCACACAGCCTGTTAATCCATTTTTCTAAGACCATTTGGCATGATAAAGGAGATGCAGATTACATGTGAGGTGACCAGGATGAATAAAGACTACACAGCAGTAAATTACAGTGGCCCGCTCCTGACCACAGGATTACATTTACAGTATAGAACAAACACACATGAAACAACTAAACCCACAAATATTATTAATAAGCAAAGCCCAGAATAGAATACATTGACTTACAAATAACATCTTCAAATACTTCCAGAAATGTGAAATGGAGCACTGATCTGTTAGATCCATCTACTTCCTGGGAGGAAAAATGCAACCAGGGAAGGAAGAGAACTGATTTTCTCTCTCCTTCAGCCCACCCCTGATCCATCCCTTTTTTCTTTTAAAGCAGAAACAAAAGGAGTACCTCCCTTTTTTGCTTTGTTTTGTTAAATCTCAGTTCAAAAGAGAACCATCACAGTAGCCAGACACTTAAGACTGTCTCCAAAGTACTGCAAGCTCAGAGATGCAGTAATGGTCACACTTGACAGAATAAATAGGTCCAGTACAAACTGCCAGAGCTGATAACCCCATCAAGAGACTCTCAGGCAATTCAGAGATTTCAAAAGGGCCCAGAGACATGCATCAAGTCATCAATTTCAGGGCAGATGGCCAAAATACTTTTGTCTCCCAGCACTGAGAATAAAGCTGTTGGAAAGCCAGCATTCTTGCCACAGTGGCTGGGCCCAGGGCTGCACTGGTTTGTGCAGTGGCTGGTAAGTGACTTTCTCATTCTGTAAAATTACTGTGCAAGTGTGTGCTTCAGCAAGGGTCAGCTTCAGGCAACAGGCCCTCTACAGCAGAGAAATGTCTTCTGATACCCTGTGCAGACATGGCATGAAATCTTCGCCCACGTGTGGAATTCTGCCTGGAAAACTCTCTGTTCCACGCAAAAAGCTCAGAGGAAACATGGGAAAGCCCTGCAGGAGTAACTCCGCTGGTATTTAATAACTTAAGGAGATTCTGGCTTGGCCTTGAGGCTACAACTGCCTCACAGGCTGCACTGGGAAAACGATCTCACCATAAAAACAACAGAGAAAAATAGGAAGGCTGAGCCCTGTGCCCAAGGCTTGAGCTCCTCTGACTTGCTGCATCCTTTCCTCTGCCTCTCAGAGCTCTCCCAGCGTCTTTGTAATACTGTGAAGGGACTTGGCTCAATACAACTACCACTCTACCTTACAGGCAGGTGTCCTTCCTCTGAGGCCAGCCTGCCTTTGAGGTTTATTTTCAGCATAGTACCATAAAGAGACGACCGCAGCCAAGGCCAAGGCCAAGAACTGAACCCTCCAGCCCTCCCTGGCGTCCCACAAAAAAAAAACAACAAAAAAAGAAGCCAGAGAAGCATCAAGGCACAATGGTGAATGCCCTTTTGAGAATGTGCCTTAAAAGAATCAGTGCAAAGATTACTGCTAATACAAAGTCACCTTTTTGATACTAAAAGATCGTGGTAAAAAAAAAAAGAACCGTCAGCTTTGGCACCGTCCGTTTGCACACGACATCCAGGGCCTGGCTGGCTCTGCTACAGCATCACGAGGGGACAGTGGAAAAACCTTCAAGTTATGAGAAGGGAAATTGGTTTTGCACCTCCCTCCAGAATTGTGCAAGGTAAAAAACATCCCTCCAAGTGGTAAATGCACGTCTTCTGGAAGAGGCAAGGAAGCAAAACAGCTACGATGTACCCGGGATTTTCAGTACCATCCAGCTCCTCTCCCTACACCACCCGCTTGGGTTTCTATTTCTGCTGCTATTCAAGAGGTTCCAGAAAAGGATTTTGTGTTGTTTTCTTCTCCCCCTCAGCAGATGCTGATTGCAGTCTCACTGAGACCTCCAGAGGGGATTTCAAAAGGAGTCCATGACCATCTTCCCTTTGCCAATTTATCAGCTCTGCATTACACAGATATAAGGCTCCCAGCACGGTCTGTTAAATGCAGTAGCTTAGAGGGATACTCAAAAGAAAACAAAATTTTCAATTTATTTTCTACCTTTAACTTCTGGGAAGATTGAAGCTTTGGAACACAACATGAGAATTCAAATCTAACACTTGGTTGGACACTGGCTGAATACCAGTTCTGAGGAGGAGGAACAGCAAGGAATGCAGTGACACGCAGAATACCTGAGGAATTTGGAGTTGTGGAATGGACATTCAACTGACCACCAAGAGCCATGATAAAACAGGCAGGGGGAAGGGAAGAAAAGCCCTAAAAATGAAGTTGGGCGTGAAAATAATGTGGATTTCAGAACAGACTAAGACAGGGAAGGAATTCTTCCAGATCAAGCCACGCTCAGACCTGCAGTTGTAGGAACAAAGGCTTACTGCAATCTCTTCCCTAGGAAACCTTTTGAACCACTCCAGTGCCAGCTGGCAAGGCATCCATTGTTGCACTACAGTCAGTGGTGGCCGGGAGAGCCGTTCATGTGCTTTTCACTGCAAGGAACATCCGTGCTGTAGAGGCCATCCAGGTACGCCTGGGAAATCTCTGCTACCAAGCTCCTGTCTGGGACAGACTGTGCCATTCCATAGATAGCTCCCTAAGCAGAAAAGAGCAGGCTGTTACAAAGGAGAAACGTGGCCACCCCCCAAGAACATCCCCTCTCTGTGTGCTGGCCTCCTCACCATGCCTGTGGTCTTGGCGTTGAGGTCCTTCACGATGTCCTCGATGCTGTCTCTGACATCCTTCAGGAACTCTTCAGCAACACCAGACTTCGTGTGCAGCTGAGTAATGCAGAGATGGATGCTGGGTAAGCAGGGCAGAGGGAGAGATTAACCACCTCCAGAACACACAGCTCCCTATTTTCCAAGCAACTGACAGCACTTTAGTCCTTCTGTGGGCTAAATAACCATGTATCTCCCTAAAAAAGCATTCCCTGAGCACCACTAAGGGTAATCCCTGCAAAATACTTACAGGAACCAAGCTTGGAGAGTTCAGCTCTTCTTCTGCAAATGTCAGCTCCTCCTCCCTTCCTTCCTGACTTCACCATTACATTAAAGGCCTATCATTTTCTCACCTCATTCCAGGGACCTCTGGCGAGAAAAATGCAGCTGCCTGCAAGGATGGTAATCCTTGCCATCATTTCCCTCTCCTTCCTCTGCAGCTTCCAAGCCATCACCAGCCCCCAGAGTGGAAGCTGGCATCCACCAGAAGGAACAGGGCTACATGCACCTCTGAGCTATCACCTCAGGCTCCATAGACTTTGCTTTGTGTGGCCAGTCAAAAATTTTTTCAGTGCAGCTACATCTGACAGCACTGGCCCCTTTTACCCACAAAAACCCAACTACCCACTTAAGGAAAGTCTCTGGCAAACATTCATTTTACATCACTGAAAATGATCAGCCCTTCACTGTTCTTTCAATTACCTTCACCTCCAATGGGCAGCAGGAAGATACTAAAAATAAATCTATAAACCCTCAGCTAACTAATGTGAGATAAAGCCTTGGTTATTTATATTTTTCTGCTTGCATTAGAGGTAAATAGAAAGCGAGCCTCAGATATGTTCCTCTGCCATGCTCATTAAAATTACTATTGCTTTATCCTCACTGCTGTATATCAGCAGTTACAGAAGTAATTCTTTCTCTGCAGAAGACAAGTCTACATACAATTTACCAGATATGGACAACACCACTCAGCAAATCATAAGAGCTGTGTGGCCTGAAGATGCCTATCTTGCACACCCTCTTGAGATATGCCTCCACACACTCACCTTGGTGGGAACTGTAGGACATTTAAGTTCCATCCTTTTGCAGCTAAAAAATTGGATAACCGATAAATGTCGAAAGTGTCCGAGCCGATGGAGATCACAGACACCTCCGGTTTCCCAAAAATGAAGATGCTGTCAATTTTTCTCAACCTTGAATGGAAAAAGGAGAAAAGAAATGACTGACCAGGGTTCAGACATTCTGTCCACCTAGCTGGAGCCTTAAGGGAAAAGCTACAGAAGGGAACAGATGACAGCACATTCCCACCCAAAAATCATGCAGCCAGCCCAGGTCAGTGGGAGTTGCAAGAGAACCCGGGTCATGACATACCCTAAAGTCAAGTAAATTCAGGAAGAAACGTAAAAAAGGGAAGACAGAAAGGCAGGGGAAGACAGACTAGCAGAGAAAACCAGCTTCTCTCACCCAGCCACACAAATACCCCAACAGGAGAGAATATAACCCTTCTTTTGTCCTCCCTCCAGATTCCCTCCTCAGCCATGGTTGAGGCAGAAGGAATTCTGCAAGCAAAGCCAGCTGAAGAAAGGTGCCTGCACCCCTCCTCTCTGGGCACAAACAAAGCATCTTCTCCCAGAACTGCCCAGCAGGTCCCTACCCAGCAGGTCCCATGCCATAGCTCCTCCAGGGAAACAGAAACAGGAGCAGTTTGGGAGGAGGAGTGCAGCTCAGGGTTGAAGAGCACAACGCAAACACAAAGACACGTACTCTGACTCGAGGAAACGGGCTGTTTTAATGATCCTCTTCGTGGCCTCAACGTAGCCTGACTCTCCTATGTGCAGCAGAGTTGCCCAGCATGCAGCTATGATCCCACCAGGCCTGGAGCCTGCCACGGAGGGGGAGGCATAGATACCCCCCTGCCAGTCGGGGGCTATGAAGAACTGGTATTTCCTGTACTTCTTGTCGCTGTAGAGCACCACCGAGGAACCCTTGGGGGCGTAGCCATACTGCAAGGGGAACAGACAGGGTCAGAGAGCACCAAGAGGGCACAGGAACACAACCAAGCACTCACCATGTGCCTGGACTGTTGATCTGCTGGAGGGCAGGAAGGCTCTGCACAGGGAGCTGGACAGGCTGGATCCATGGGCTGAGGCCCAGTGCCGGGTCCTGCCCTTGGGTCACACCAACCCCTGCAGCTCCAGGCTGGGGCAGAGGGGCTGGAAAGATGGGAAAGGCCCTGGGGGTGCTGGTGACAGCGGCTGGACATGAGCCCGGGTGTGCCCAGGGGGGCAAGAAGGCCAAGGGCCCCTGGGCTGTGCCAGCCATGGTGTGTCACAGGCCCAGGGCAGTGCCCTCCCTGTGCTGGCACCGCTGAGGGACCTCGAGGGCTGTGCCCAGAGCTGGGCCCTCAACAGGAGAGACCTGGAGGGGCTGGAGCGTGTGCAGGGAAGGGAACGGAGCTGGGAAGGGGCTGGAGCAGCAGGAGCGGCTGAGGGAGCTGGGGGGGCTCAGCCTGGAGAAAAGGAGGCTCAGGGGGGACCTTCTGGCTCTGCAAGTCCCTGACAGGAGGGGGGAGCTGGGGGGGTCAGGCTCTGCTCCCAGGGAACAAGGATAGGAGGAGAGGGAATAGCCTCAAGCAGCACCAGGGGAGGTTTAAGTTGGACATCAGGAGGAATTTCTTCACAGAGGGAGTTGTCAGGCCTTGGCAGGGGCTGCCCAGGTTGGTAGTGGAGCCACCATCCCTGGAAGTGTTCAAGGAATGACTGGACATGGCACTCAGTGCTCTGGTCTGGGTAACAAGGTGGAGATCAGTCAAAGGCTGGACTCAGTCTTGGAGGTATTTTCCAACCTAAATGATTCTGTGATTCTGTACTTCGGTACATTGCACAAAGCACATGAACAGAGCAGCCCCTACCCCTGCACCTCAGTGCTCCCCCCCACAGAGAAGAAATGCCTGAAGGCAGGGATGGCAACAGGAATCACACCCCAAAAACAAAAGCACTGGAAGTCCCTCTCCTTACCTTGTGGGTATCAGCAGAAATGCTGGTCACACCTTCTACACGGAAATCAAAGGGACGCTTTAGAGGGAACCCTGCCTTGTCCATGAAAGCAATGAGAAATCCACCCAGGCAGGCATCCACATGGAATGGGATATTGTACTTCACTGCCAGCTGTGTGTGAACAAGAGACCAGGGAAGAAAATGATGTGGCTGGGGCACCCAAACTCCAGTCACCAAGATATACTTGCCATTTCATAAATAAATGTTCACTGGAGCCTTTGGGAGCATCATGCCATTCTCAAGCCTATCTCAAGAGGATAGGAGATCTGGAAGGGCTGGCTACCTGTGGGACACCTTTTCCTGCCTTCCACACAGAGGAAGAACATGGCATTTTGGTAGTTCGCTGTGTCTGCCAAGGGGATATGGCAACATGGTCTGAAAGGAGTATTGTTGATGCAGGATAAGGGCATGAGCCAAACAAACAGAAGGTCAGAGGCCCTGGCTGGTTCCACACAAAATAAATAACTGGAGCACAGAGAGGGAAGAAATCAAGAGCTGCGTCTGAAAAATAAAATCTCAGCCCTTTGACTCCTAACTCCCTCCACACAATTTCTCAGACTTCCACACCGATTTTGATACAACCATCAGGCCCTAAAACAAAGCCTTTTCACCAGGTGGACTATTTACCTGTTCTTTTGTTTCAGGTATCAAGGAATATCAGGAGTGAGGGGGAACATATGACTATGAGACCAACCAGTGCTTCTGGTTGGTCTCATAGTCACATGTTCCCCCTCACTCCCAAATTGCATCCTACATACTCTGCTGTTGGTCAACACCTCATTTGAGGACAGTACTACCCTTCAACCAGTGTGCTTCTCCCACCAAATTCACTAATTGGCATCCTGAAAGCCCCCTCTGCTCTTCTCGTGCTGTTTTTATTCCTACAACACACAGAAGTCCCTAGAGGGAGGGGTATCCTACCTCTGCCACCTCTTCAATAGGGTCCATAATTCCATGTGGGAACTGGGGAGCAGAACAGACCAGCATGGCTGTGTTCTTCGAGATAGCTCTCCTCATTGCCTGAAGATTTAAAGAGAGAAGATGCTCACATTCCATTTACCAAGTGCCACCCTGCCAAAAAAGACAAAAAGTGAAAACATGCAGAGTCTGGTCCTAAAAACCAATACACGAAAAGCAGACAGAGAGCAAAGGAACGAGCCACAAGCACCAGCGGGCATTAACTCATCCACTTGGAAATCCTGGAACATTTTTGTTCACCCTCATCTGAAATCTGGAGCTATTTCTGAAATACATAAGTTACTTGATCCTAAATTAATCAAACAAGGCAAAGGGATGGTTTACATCCAGTTATTTCAACTTAAAGTCTCATGTGCAGTGACAGGCACTTCCCTCATGCCCTTTTTCCTTGTTTCCAGAAAGCATTCATCCCTCTTGCTACCTGGTAGATTTCTTGCTAGTTGCTGTACAATGCTAATTATTCACAGAAAGAGCAACGTGCTGCCTAAAGCAATACCTGGACATCCACTTCCATAGCCTTGGTCAATGGGATTTGAATCAGCTTCATCCCAAAGTAATGCGCTGCCTTGTCAAACGCCGCGTGGGCACTCACCGGGACCAACCTGGAAAAGTAACAGAGTGTGTGTGTCAACCCAGGCAACACCTGGCCTGGACTAACATGATGGACACTCCATCTTGAACAACCCTCTGCATGGCCTTCTGTCAACCAGGAACTAGAATTCCCAAGAAATCTACTTTCCTGTCATATCAAACAGTATTGTGCCATCTCCATCTTCCCCTGGCCACCCTCCCCGAGAGGAGATGATACAAAAAGGAAGAAGCAGCATAAATATACCAAATGAATGTAACATTTGTGTCTCCTATCTCAAATGGCAGAAGCTGTTTGAACAGCCTTAATTAACCTTGTTTTCTGAGGCCTCATATCATTATCAGGGCCTTAAACGTTAGAGAGGGAAGAAAAGAACCACAGGAATTCAGCAGAAGATGAACACCAGTGTTTAATTTCTTTTTACATTTTCCCCTCGTCAGCAATTAACCAGAGAAATATTTTTGCTGCACCATCTAGAAAAGAAGCAGCACATTAGAGACAGCAAATCCTCCATTAGCAGTGTAAATTCCTCATTTGAGCTCCAACCAGTCCCAGCATTTTAAGGCTAAACCCTCTTTGATCTGAATAAATCAAAACCCTCCAATACTTCAAAGGGCCTGACAATCTCTGCTCAAGAGAGGCCCAAAGCTGGTATGGACAGGTTGTCTAGAGCAGCAGACAGGTATTGTCAAAATACATCTGCTCATCACAGCCCCTCAGCAACATTTGTGCCCCCCAGGCTGCTTAAAGCTTCCTGTGCCTTTGAACCATTTTTGAACCACTTCTTTCCACCCAGGGTTCTCTCCTCTAGACACAGATGGACAAGGAGGAGGTGGTAATGAGCTTTGAAATGAAGGATTATTGAGGTTTATCAGCCACCTCAACTCAAGAGGAACAGTAAATCCCACAAGCCAAGAGCTGTGGAGGTACCACTCACATTTCTGGCTGTTTGATGCCTCTCTCATATGCCAGGTCTCGGTAGGCCTTGCAGGCCATCAGGATGCTCTCAGTCCCCCCAGATGTCATCTGCCAGGAAGGAAAGAAGCAAACAAGTTAAAACAACTGCTTAACATGCATGGTGCAGAAGGGAAAAGCAAAAACATAAGGATTCAGCCACAGGACAACTCGGGGTTTCAAGGCAGCAGAAGCCACTGAACAGCACGAGGCAGCTTTCTGACATTCAGCTTGAAAACGCACATTTAAATATTGAATCCTCCGTTTAAATGGGGTGGGGGAAAGGGAAAACAAAATAAAGTATTCAACTCCAAAGTCTAACAGGAGGGGACCACACTGCATAGTTGCTAGCTGGCAAACACACCCCACCTCACAAAACTGCAAGTACGTACTTAAGCTCTTGATTACCTGGGGATTGTTTATCAGGATCACAGATTAATTATGCCACGTACACGGAAACAACAAAGCTGAGTCTGTGTTAAGTCAACTGCAGTCCAGCAGGGTTTATTAGGTCTGGAGCAGTGCCACACTGAGGCATGGAGTCAAACTCAAGGCCCAGGGCTGGCATTGCTCCCAAGCTACAAAACCTTCCCATAACCTGCAGCACTGCAGGACACAGAGCTCTCTCCCACCTTCTCTCTGCAGAGCCCAGCCTAGGCCTCCTCAACACCAGGGCTTCTAAGCCTTCAAGGACCCACCCACCAGGAGGAATTTCTGTCTTCCTCTCCCCAGCAAGCCCCTCAGTATCCACACAACCCACCAGCTGTGCTGTCCCAGCCCCCTTTACCCTGACCAGAGGAGAACAAAGGGGGTTTGCATCAAGAGGTAGAAGAGGGGAAGGTATACCCAGGTTTACTATTGCAGACTGGAACTCAAGAGCTGCTGCAAACACATAAACTCTTTACAAGAAGAGATTCCTCAAGTGGGAGGACTGTCTCTTCTTGGCCAGGCTTTATGAGTTCTGACACGCAGGGGACACTGGGCACAAACCTTCCACAGTAAAATTTTAACCTGGAAAAACATGAGGTTGGTTTCTCAAGCAGCCAGCAGGACTCCCTTACTGGGAGAACCATAACCTGAGGAAAGGGGGTACCTGGGACAATTACACAGAAGTGCAGGTGAAAGAGGAATCAAAAGCTACTTATCGGGCACATGGGGGACTAGTTTTGATCCTCAGATCTGCTGAACCAACTGCAACTTCCCCTTTTAACCTCTTCCCCCCAGAAATAAACATTAAAAGGATGTAATCACATTTGTATGTCTTATGACACCTCTAAGTTTGGGGTTTCCTTTGGTTTTTCCCAGCTGACATAGCTGCAAACCCCCAAAATATAAAGAGGTGTGACTGTGTGACAATGACTAAACATTAAGTACAGAGACAAGGAACAAAGTTCACGTGCACAAAAACCAGCCTGCCACATTTGTTCCTAACAGGACCCAAGCCAGCAGCAGCTGCTGGCACAAGCAAGTGTGGAAGTGACTGTCACACCATAGACAATTTCTGCTTTTTTTGGTAGTTTAAAAGCAACAGCTGTCACAGATAAAACCTAACAGAGCCTCACACTGGATAAAGACATCGCTGCATTAATTGTGAAGCAAATGGTTGGTAGCAGGAACACAACGTTTTAAGCTTTTTATGGGCTGTGTCACTCACTTCTCAACTCTCCTTATGAAAAGATCTGTCAAGCTGTCAGCTATTACCACTGGGGAAAAAAGC
Source organism: Neopelma chrysocephalum (assembly GCF_003984885.1). Classification (NCBI taxonomy): domain Eukaryota; kingdom Metazoa; phylum Chordata; class Aves; order Passeriformes; family Pipridae; genus Neopelma; species Neopelma chrysocephalum. Next base: position 3,018,145 of record NW_020897751.1, on the reverse strand, counting down.
CCAGCTGGTATAACAGGGACTGCCTTCCTTCCTGCTGGGTGGGAGAAGAGGAATTACTGAGTACTTGTAACACTCCTTGCAACATAGGTATTGCAATGATTGTGAAAACTTTGCCAGGAGGGACTTTGGGATCTTGGGATTCATGTTACTGAACACCAGGGCACTCCATGCTACCAGGCCTGCTCCTTGCTGGGCAAGCATTCCCTACTCTCATCTAGATAATCTGTTCTTGAAAAAAAACAGCCTTATTCCCATATTTCAGTCTTTCCACCAAAACACCACCGTCTTGCCTCTATATATAAACAAACCTTTCCTCAAAGTCTGGCTTATCACCTGCATGGAAACGCTGAACCAGTTTCTGGTAGGTGAGAGTCAACAGCTGTCAGCAGTGGGTCACTTGCAGGATAAGGAACAACATCCAGGATGGATCCTACCCTCCAGGCAGCAGGACTGGCATGCAGACAACCACACAGAAAGCTTGTTCAAGCAGCTGAAAATCCACCCAAAAGGCCAAATTTCAGCCAGCTCAGCTTCCTAAACTGGCCCACAGCCAGCACATGACAAATCTCCACCAGAGAGAAGTATCAGAGCAGCTCGACCTGGAGGCAGCACCTTTAGCCAAGTACAGCTACAACAGCCAAATCCTTCTGGTCCCCACAGATTGTACCTGTGGGTGGAGCCTGCTCTTTTGTATAGGAGGCTTTGGCAGCTCAGCTACCCACAGCAAACCCGTTCTGCTGTAGCCAGAGCCTGAATCACTGTCACAGGATCGCACTTCCCCAGCGCCCGGGGCAGCCGGCACCCGGCCAGCACGCAGTGATTCAGCACCACCAAGGGCTCGCACACATCTCTCTCCCTCCTCCGAACGAAAGTCCACAAGCTCGAGCCGTGCCATGGGAAAAAGGGGCTGGAAACAGGCATTGTTTTAAGCGGCTTTCCAACCCTGTGCTATCTTCAAAAGCCAGGCAAAGTGTGCGGGAAAAGACGAGTAAACAGACTTTTTGTGTTCCTGAGTTATTTATTGTTTTCCAAATGGGAGGGGAGAGGAGAGAGCACAGGGAATAAATATCCTGCTTTCTCAACCGGGTATATCGCTTCTGTTGCTTCCTCCCTCCAAATCTGGACCCTCAACATTACAAACAGCAGTAAGAGGTACAGTCCCTATTCAAGGATTTCCCTGGCCATGTCACTGCTAAGCTTTCAGACATTAAAAGAACCACTTTGGTTTGTGGGCTCTCAAGTTTTGTTTGCATTTTCACCTTAAGAAATGCCTCCACTCAGGCCCTGGAGACAAAGCTGACTAAAAAAATTCATTGAGCTGAATTACCCCATGAATAAAAAAGCACACTACAATTTATTTCTAAGGTAACATTAGAATAAAAAAATACACCCCAATCCACTGCATGGTCATAATGTTGTGGCAGCCTCCCATAAAACCCCTGTAAACCTGCAGGTTGTAAATTCCACTAGTTGTGTCTTGTCTCAAGGTGACCTGCTCATCATTCCCGATAAAATCTGATGGATCTGCACAGTTTAAGCCTCCCCTCAAGACACATCACTCACATTTCACTGTTCAAGTCCTACTTCAAATGTGCAGCCAGCACCAGGACAAAGTTTGGAAGCCCTGGAGTTTGGGGAGAAGAGATAAAATGGGTTTCTACAGGAGGTTTAGGTTTGCATCTGCTGATTTCGTCTCCCACTTCTGCCCTCAGCTGTTGAAAAAGTGGAATTCAGAGAGACTGACATCAAATACGCACATGGACACCTCCAAACACAGTTTTTCCCTACATTTCAAAGTTGCCCTTTCTTTTTAAAGGTCAAAAAACTGCTTAGAACACACAAATCATTGAAGCTTGCATAAAAGTGGTGATTTCTCCCCAAATTACAGGTGAAACCCCCAGAGCCAGCACTGCAAAACAAAGCACCTTGTGAACACGAACACATGCACACAGCAGACAGTTCCTCCTCTCAGTGCTGAGCTTAATTAGTCCTTCCAAATCATGGCAAGAATGTGATGAGAATCTCCCAGGTGCCAAAACTCCCCAATTGCTGTCTCTTTGCTCTTGCCTAACACAATTAAAAGTAAGAACAATAGTAGTAATTAGTGAGAAATAGGAAACATCCATCCACTGCTGAAAATGATTGCTTTTAAAACTGCTTAAAAACCTGGAACATCTCTCAGAGCAATTTAAGGCAAAGGCATGTCTGCATCCCTTACCACCAGGGCATTGTTAGAGGTTTTATGCCCATGTTTAAGAGAAAAAATTACAGCCCACATGGCTCAGCTAAAGGCAACTCCTGTAAACAGTTTAACAAGATAGGTTTCATCTTAGCATTTATTAAACACACCAAAAACCCGTCAGAGAGGGAGCAGGGGATTGCTCCCCAGAGATCCTGCTGAGGAAGGTGTCCACATGACACAGGGCAGGACCACACAAGAGATCCCAGGCTGCTGAAAACCTCAGGAACAGCACAAATGTGGCACCGTGCTGCTCCTCCCAGACTGAAAAGCAGAGTATCAGTCCCACAAAATGCTGTTTTGCAACATGCTGTGGAAATCAGAGCACAGAGTAAGTGAAACTGCCTCACTGAGAAGTCCAGACAGAAACTCGTGGCATTTTCCACGCAGCATAGCCACAGATATGCTATCCAGAAACACCAACAAGCTCCATCTGTCTTCAGGGACCACCACTAGGCATCAAAAAATTGGCCAAGCAGTCCCTGCTGCTTAAATCCACTGGCCAGGGAGCCTGGCACTATGACACACTGCTTCTTAGAAAAGGCAGTGGTGACATTCAGAGAAAAAAACCAGCGGTTTTAATTTTCAGCATCGCAAAAGTGGAACCAAGTAAACCAGAAGCCTTCTCAGCAGAACAAGCCAGCAGCCCCTCATGAACAGATCAATTTAAAGATAACTCAGAGCATTGCACCCTCCCTGGTTTAGCCTTAAAGCCTCTGTTTTACAGCCTCACCAGCTACTGAAGTGTAACTGTGGCAATCTGAGCCATCAGCTACAGGAGGGCCTTCCCGAGACAGAAACCATTGCATCAGTTGGAAAAAATGCTCTTTTTAAATGACTTTGTAACTGGCCAACCCCCCAGAAGTTATTGTGAAATGTTAATTCACCTTTGGAAAGAAGAAAATAAGAAGTCTTTGAGGCCAACTACTCAAAGAGCATGTGACCTCCATACACCCACCCACATCTCTGTCAATGATTAGCAACTCTGGAGGCTTCCCAGTCAGGAAGGGACACGTGGGAGGAAGACAAAAAGTCCACTGGAGACACTTGTTTGGACATGATAATTACAGGGCTGCAATTAATCTTCTGTTTCCAGCCAATCAACTCTTCAGCCCTCCCCTTCACCCTGCAAATGGGACTGTTCATCCAGCTGGGATGTAACTCCACGGCAGGTTGTGTGTCTGCTTCGCTCCTTTGTTTGGCTTTATGGCACCATCCTCAGGAGGGAGGGGAGGACAGAGGGAAAAGCAGGAGGTCTCACACTGGCTGTGTCACAGTCTTACTATTTTGGAGCAGTTTTTTACCTGTTCTGACCTTCTCTCAGGCAATTCCACTTTTCAGTTTCAGTGGAGGAGCACACAGGGCCAAGGTGACGCTTTTACAACACATTTTACGAAACAAAACCCGAATGTCCTCCTCGCAGGCTTCAGCAAGCAAAGTTCTCCAAGCATCCATCAGCAGCACACAGCTATCTGCTTGTTTTATCAGTTGATGTCCCAACTGGTGATAAAACCCAGTTTCAACAGCTTGATCCCCAGCCTCCTCCCCACTCTAGGGATAATCTCACCCCTGTTCTCAGCGCTGCAAGCCAGGAGGGAGCTGAGGTGAGGTTAAAGGTTTCTTATAAAAGCAAAGAGGCACATTCCTTCTGTACACTTGAAGGTGGCACAAGGAACACAGTCCTGAGAAGACAAGTCAGGTCACAGGGTGTCACTTCCTCCTATCAAAGGCAATCACATCTTGTACTCCCACACAGCGCACTGTTGAGTTTCAGCTTCAATGCAGCTGGAGTCTGATCCCAACTACACCTACTATAAGGCTACTCCAGTACTTAACTCCTTAGCACAACCAAGCCTCCAAGTGACAGATAAAGCCCATTCAAGGCCAGTTCATCTCCTAAGCCCTTGTGTCAACACTGCCTTCCCAACTGACCTTCAGCCACTGCCAGCCTTCTCCCCTCCCCAGCACATTTTACACCAAGCACCTCTGCCAGTCTCTGGAAAACCTCATCCGGATTCTTCTCACAGACTCAACTAACTCTTCTCAAATATTAAGCTGCCTCTTTGTCTGCCAGCTGCACCTAACCACCATGCCAGGGGATAAGACCTCACTGTCCCACACAACATGTAAACAGGGAGAGAACCTGCCCTCAGGAATTCAGGATCCTCACCAAAAGGAGAGAGAGGAGGGGAAGAAGACATGATTTATTTTTATAACAATATTTCACCGTGCAACTTCTTATCTTTTGCTCTTTGACCAACACTGAAAGAAATCAGTTTAAGAACACACATTTGGACTCCTGCTAGGAATTTTATCGAGGCTGTAAAACTGGTTTCTGCTGTAGTGCACTGGAAGGCCACATAAGCCTGGAAACACAGCTTTCCAGCTGGACAGCTGACAATACATGCCATGCCTGCTTGTTGGTGACCAGCCAGCCAGCTGGCCTTGCCCTCAATCCCAGCAATCTGCCAGGCTACAGATTTCCAGTCCAGAGACTAAAACTGAGGGGAGCTACTCAAAGTAACACTGCTCTGTTCACCATCCCCCACGGACCACCAGCCAGGCTGCATTACACCACTTCTCTTTTCCAGCTGCCATCGAGCCTGTGTCATTTAAAAGTGGAGGAAAAAAAGCTGAACTAAATAGTCTTGTCTAGAAAACTACTTCCCTGAGTTAAATTGTCTCTCATAAAGCTTCACTAAGAAGAGGAATTAAGCAACCATCCTCCATTATACATGGAGTTGGCATGGAATATCCCAGAGTGAGCTCAACCTCAGTCTCGTCTGCAGAGCACAAGGTGCCTTTGCACTTATCAGAGTTAAAAATATTCAAAATGTTCAGGAAGTTAAGACAGGCTACTTACAGCACCACAAGACTTGGGGCCCCCGTTGAAAAGTGTACAGGCAATCCTCACTACTTCCGCTTCCATCTTCCTCAGGCCAGGGAATATATCTGGATGGAGAGGGTTACTCCAGGCAAACTCTTCATACACCTTCAGAAAACAAAGACAGAAAGTCAGCTTTGCAGATGGAGAACTGGATTATCAATGCAGCTTTGAGAACTCCCCATGTGCACTGTATAAGTAAATTAGCTGCATTTAACCATAAGAACACTGCGGATCTCCTTGGACTTAACTGCTCCTGCAAGTAAATTCCACAAGTCGAGGAGTAAAAAGAAATTTTAAAAAACCCCAACATGTTTTTCTAGGGCATTTTGACCTTTGGATTGATTCTATAACATATCAATAGCTCTTGTTGTAAAGACAATTTTTAAAAGAGAACAACACGCACCCTGCGATTGCTTTACACAAAACGGGCCAAAAAACTTCCTTTGCAGAACTAGTTTTCAAGTTTACTATTAAGGGGGAATTCTGAAGCACAAAAAAAAATAAGCACAAATGGCCACCCACACCACAACAAAAGTGGATGTGGAAACCAGTATTTCATGCTTTTCTGCAACTGTGGACTCACAGGATATAAGGCTGGAACAGGCCAGTTCCCACCTCCTGCAGTCCAGATCAAAAAGCAACTGCAGGGATGTTAAAAGAAATACAGCAGAATAATCAGCACAAATAGAGGGAATGTTTCCACAACACTCTGAGGCCCCTCCAGAAAGGCTGCTCTGAGCTTTATGTTTCCCTTGAAGTGGCAAAGAAAATGTCAACACGAGGAAGAAAACAGCAATAGCAACCACCAAACAGAGCTCATTACACTTGTTACAAAAGCTGTTCCCAGGAGCAAGACTTCCTTTCCTAGCAAAAGAACTCTGGTAGGAAATATACTAGCAAACAGACCTTTAGGCTGTTCAGGTTATTCTCCAGCCTCCTCAAAGGGAGAAGTTCCTGAGTAGGTAAACAGACCTAACAAAGACACCACTGAAACATGCCAGTGCTCCATTGTTTAAGATTTGGACCACTCAGCCAAGCCAAAAAAATAAAAAACAACCCTTTACAAACTTCTCTTTTATTTAAACCAAGAAGGATTTAGTTTTGCTCAGTGAAAGTTGTTCCAGTACCAGTTTCCAGTTCACTTGAAAACAGCTCCTTACCTTCTCACTCAAAACATCTCACCTGACTGGCCCAGTTATCTCTACGAGGTGTTTTTGCAGGGACAGTTATGTGGCCAGAATTATGCTGCTCAAATGCTTTGCTACTAATTCCTCCTACATCCACTCCAGGCTGTTCACAAACTTGGGCAGCCTTAAGTTTTTCATCTTCCTTATTTATTTTGAGGTGCTGGAACAGCGTTAAGGGGTTTCTGGTCACCCTGAAGGTGCAGAGGGTATCTGCAAAGTTGGACTGCTTGCGATTTACCTTCACTAGCAGCTGGGTGAGCTTCTCTTCCCCACTGTACACAGTCCCAGAGACCTTCCCATCCTGCCAACGTACATCTCCTGAAAGAGAAGGAAGAGCACACCACTCACAAACCCAGTCAGTCATTCTCAGGAAGTGTGGAAAAGTGCATGGAAAAGTTCTGCCCTTGGTTCTACAGATGAGGACTCAGCTTTTGAGATTTCCCTGGGTTTCGTGCCCCAGAGGCAGCTGTGTGTGGGGCTGAGCCCCTGGCATCGTGTGAACTTGGCAAACAGCAAGTAAACAATGACTGAAGAGTCAGCACATAACACATAGCAAGCAAGCAGTTATACTAATATGTAATCCACTTAATCCCTGTCAGTCTCCCCAAACTGCTGTTCAACCAACCAAACACTAAATTGGCTAAATTGAAGCCACTTTCAAAGAGCACCCGCCACCACTGTAAGCTGAGAAGAGATGGAAAGGCCAAGTTTGCACTGCTAAAACCTACAGCACACCAGGCACCTCAATCAAATGTCACCTAAACCAGTATTTCCAGGCAACTTCCAAAGGAGAGTGTGGGGGGGGGCAAAGGGGGAGGCCTCAGGAAAAGAAAAAAGAATCCAGTGAAGGAAGGAAACAATAATTAAGGGAAAACACAGACAGAAGCAGCACTAGCAATACACATCAGCAGAAAAGAAGGAAGTTGTTACAGGATACTCTGCTGTGAATCTGCTTCTGAATCTGGAGTAGATGCACTGCTGTAACAGAAAATTCAAGGCATTTCTCAAATTTGGGATAGGAGCAGGGCAGTCATTACCTTTTCCTCTGGACAGGAAGTCACCCAGATTTGCTCATTAAGAGTAACAGTTCCACAAATCAGGGTGGAGATATTTACAGGAGAGAGGCAACTCAAATCAAGTGTCAAACAATGCTTATGTGGGCTCAAGCCAGCAGAACAACAGCATGACTTTTCCTTCCTTAAAAGGCTTTTTCAAGGTGCAGACCATTATGGTCTCTTCAATTAAGAGAGACAGTCTTGGAAATTCCCTAAAAATCCTACTTGGAAGTTGCCTTTTTTGATTATGAGTATTTCCTGGGGCTTCACAGAAAACACATGTCTGGTAAAAGTCGAACATCAAGGCAACTGCTCAGAAATGCAAACCAAAATGCATTCAGATAACTTCCTCCATATTTCTGTTCTCCTCACTTCTCCATCAGTCTAGAATTCTTGGAGAAGGAATGGAATTTCAGTGTGAATACCCAAATACAGTATTAAAAGTCATAAACACCGATCTTAGTCACTTCCAGAAGGTACACAGAAAAACCTGCAAGCAAAGAGCATCAGGGATGAAATATTTAAGGGGTAGCCATGTGCAGGAGTCACTGGAACTCGTTTAACAGAGCAAGTGTAATATCAGGTGTCTGACAGACCCACTTCTGCTGCAGCACAGACTCACCTTTGGAGCTGTACTCTTTCATCTTCTCCAGCACTCGGGGCTGGCTCATGCCTTGTTCTGGCAGCGCTTTGATATAATCCTTTTCATCTTTCAGGAAGGATAAACTGGACGTGACATCATTCAAGGCTTCATCAATCTTCTTTTGAATCTAAAGAGAAAGGAAAAACCTATGAAACAGTGGCACTGGCCATATTATAAATACTTGAGTGTGTGCAGGACAGAACCTACTGGTTACATCAGTGGTGCTGAGTAGAACAGGAACTGCCTCTGCTCTGTGATCAAAGAGCCACAGCCTCCTTCCTGCCAACCTCTCCCTCCAAAAACAAGCTGCCTGGAACAGTGAACTGGCACACACCAGGCTCTAAACCTGTGGGAATGGTGGCTGGCACAGCCCAGAACTGTGCCCATTAAGCCATTGCAGAGGGGCACTTGGGCCCCTGCTCAGCTGCTCAACGCCACCACTGCAACATCCAGACACAGGACATTCTCTGCTGGGTATGGAAGAGCAGTGGGAGCTTTGAGACCCTCCCTTAATGCTTGAGAAAACTGCATTTTTATCCACCAAACCTCTCTAAGCCACAGTTTTTAATCTGCAGAAGCCTTCAGATGCGTTCTGGTCTGTACCCTGCCTCCTCTGCCACCACACACACAGGTTAGAAACTCATGAAAACAGAGACACAACAAAGAAATCTCTGCTACAGGCACAGTTCAGAGATTTCTTCCTTCCCATTCACACCTTACACCCAAGAAACTCAAAACTTCTTCTCACAGAACATTCCCAAGTAAAGATTCTTCTTCCGGGCAACACAGGTGTTGGGATAGTGACTTTTGGACATTGGAATGCCTCAAAGTCAAGGCCTCACAGTAAGCAACTGACAGGTTATCAGCTATCAACCTACCAAAGAGCAAGGACAGCACACAGATAGGGCACAGCAGGAGTCCTCTGGCACAGGAGAGCAGTGTCAGCCCCAAGGAGGGAAAGCCTGGACACAACAGGAATTGTACAAGGTGTCCTTTTCTAAGAGGTAGGCAAAAAATACAAGCAGAAGAGAACTCATCTGATCAAGGGCTACTCAGGTGAGAAGGTGAAAGTTGGGGTACTTTACATAACAAAGAGGGGATGCTAGTCCCTTCCAGAGGGCTGGGGGAGAATTTGGAGAACTCCTTTTGTGTCTACAGTGAAAGGAAAAAGAGTTCCTCTGTGCTACTCTCTTGATAAAATTATCTGTAACAGATCTGACCCCTCAGTCAATGTGCAAATATGCCAACACACTAAGCAGAAAGCAGTGCCATCAAGTGTGATACCATCATTTACCAGGTAAAACAAACCCAGCTGGGCATTTCTTCATCAAGTTGTTAACGTGCTAAAACATGCTGACATTTGTGCTTGCAGGTTTCTGTGCAAAAAAAAAAAAAGAATCTCCCAAACCACAGCTCATGTCATTTTAATGATTACACAAAGTTCTGATAGCCTTCTGCTATAATGCTAATTACTGCAAATAGTTATCTGAACCCTAAACTAATCATGGCCAGTTCCCTGATTAAAATCAATATCCTTCCAAGTTGCACAACTTCGCTATCTCACACTTGACATTGTTTCAGAAGAGCAACTCAAGTTCAATCCTGTCCTCCCTTCTCCCAGAATTAAAATTATTTTCTTGAAATCTAACAACGAGGAAACATTACTGGAAAATTCTGTTACCACACTGATTCTTGGTTAAAAAAAATTAAAAAATTGAAAGAAGGTGGCACCTCCATTTTATGAGGGCGATATTATGACAAAAAGAATAGGGAGAAATTAAATCTGTCATTCAACCAGGTGGCAGCAGAAGACATTCCAGTTGTATATCCTTGGATCATTATGATCACAGTGACATGAAAAAGATGCACAGAACTGCATATTCTCCAAGAGAGCTGAAACAAGAACCTGGGATAATACCAGAAGGAGTTGTTCCAATACTTACTATGGCCCCAATAAGTGGCATTTTTCTCAGCAGTTTAAAGAACTGTTTTTTAGTTCGGGATGTCAAACCTGAAAGAGAAAAGTTAGAAATGAACCTATAATGAGTCAAGAAAAAAAAAGGGACTCTGAGCACAATAGTTCTTACAGAGACCATGATCCAGGTTCAGCATTACTGATCCAAGCTAAAATAACTCAGTGATCAAGGGGATAGATGAGCAAATTGAAGAGCAAGGCTCAGGAGTGGACCATGCTATGGAAACATCTGGACTGCAGAACAGGAATCCATAATTTGACCTGCTTTCTTACAAAGGAGTTCACACCCACCTGTGGAATTTTACAGGAAAGAGAGGGATTTCAGGGTCTGCTAAAGGAAAAGTCTCCAGCATAAAGGGAAAGTACTTTTTGAAATTATCTTCTGCCTCTTCAAACCAGAATAGTACCAGAAAACAAAAACACTCAGGATGTGAAACAGGCTCCCAGACCAAAGGAGGAAACAGTGACATCTGTGACCATGTCAGCTGTGGCACAACACAGATTTGCCCCATGTGTGTCCACCAGAGATAGGAAACATGATGCAATGGGAGGTGACTCAGGAAAAGGGGATGGACAGAGGGAAAAGCAGAAATTCCACCACAGGAATGAGAGAAGCCGCTGATGACAAGCACTGGAAAACTCCTAGGGTAGCTCTATAGGCAGGATTGAAATCAAGATGACACAGATGCTTTATAACCACCAAAAACATCTGCCAAGTCCTGCAGGCATTTCACTTGCACACCCACAGGACACTTACACCAAGAAATAACTCAACAAAAGTTTTAAAAAAATCAACCCTTTTAAGACCTGGCAATTTTATTTACACTTTCCCTCCCACTACATATATATATTTCACTTCATATGTACAATTTGAAAGGCTACCTAAGGACACTAACTGGAACACTCTGTAGAAAATACTCAATGTTCTGACAACATTTCTGCTGCACACCTCACTGTGCACAATTTCATTATCAATTTTCTCAGTGAGTAAAGACTTCAAACTCCTGAAAAATTCAGACAACCTTTTCAGTCAATACTTTAAAAAAATACACCGTGCAACAGTACAAATACTAGCCAAGAAAATAACCCTGTCCTGAGCAAAAGCTTCACACCAATTTGTTCCTTACAGACATTCCCACTGTTGAAAGACAAAGGCCTGCTTGAGAAACAGAGACACAGAGGTTGACATCAAGTTACAAACTTGGCTGTTTTTAACAAACTGCCACTGGAGTGTAACCCTAAGGCCTGTGGGAAATGAAAAGCACCGTGTTCTCTGAGTGCAGTGATCTCTGGCCATCACACAGCCAGGGGAAACTGCAAGTTTGGCAGAAGAGATCCCACTGTCAACATCAGAAATCACTCAAAACAGGAAGAGGGTCTGGAAATAAAATAAAATTTAAAAAGAAACAAAACAAACAAGCAAAAAAACCCAAACAAAACTCACACCACCACACGCAATTATCTTGAATATCCTGAAGATGAAACACGCCTCCAATGCCAAATCAAAACCACATCTCCTCCCCCAGCAGGAAGGGAAGCAACCACGGGTTATCCAGACACTTTGCAGCAGTGACTCAGTTCACAGGAACTCGGCTCTGGGATGAACCTCCCCAGGGTTTGAGCAAGAAGAGTGTTGCGACAAGTAAATGGTGCAGCCAAAAGAAAAACAGAGACAAGGGAAAGGGAAGGAGACAGAGGCACATTCCAGGCTGGGCTGCTGCACCCTCTGAAAGAATGGAGGTGCTACATTGATCAGACAAGTCTTCACCTTAATTTGGAAGAGGGGTTTGTAAATATTAGTTGACAGCAGAGAGTCTGTTTTAATAAGCGTTTGTCCTTGTTTCACCCCCTTTCCCTTCTACTACCTGGGAACAGCTCTGATGCCCCTCCCTTCCCTCTAAACACAGGAAAATCCCTCATTTTCAAATACTCACTCTCAGGCTGGAAGAGGAAGCCATGCAGCCACACACTCAGAAGGGTAGAAGAAAAGGTCAAGCCAATGAGCTGCCAGGGTTCAAGTCCAGCACATCGGGCATTCACAAAGCCTGTTGCTTTCTCCCAGTACATCTGGAGGACTTCCTTGTAGGGAATAACAGCATCCTGTGCAAAGGGAAACCAGAATGATATTGAGAAAAGTTCAAATGCACACAAATCAAAAAGTCTATTGTTGATTAAAAAGGTGCTTTCCAGCACGCAGACCCAATGCTCTCCTTAATTCCTGCAAACAGGAGATAGTTTTCAGCCACCTCCAGTTAAGAGTCACTGATAAAAATACACACCTTGAGAGACTTCAAATATTGAGAGAGAAGTGCCAAGAGCAGATTAATAAAATATGGTTCTCTGCACAGTCCCAAGAACCACCAGATCTTACCGTGGCCCAAGAGAAGCAACTGTGTCAATATTTATTGCCAAGGAATTATCAGGTGCTGAGTGAAGGTACCACCAAAACAGGTCTATTAAGTACCTAAGGTTGGATTTTTAAGGAAGATGCAAACACTCAGCAATTCCTTAAGTTTAGAGTCTAATTAGTACGTTGCACACCAAGGGAGGACGGAAGTGAGAAACACTCTTCCACCAAAATAAACCCCAGAAAACAGTGATGCAATAACAATTCCATCATCAAAGCAGGAATTACCATCAGGATTAAACCCAAGTGCATCATCAATAGCTTCAAACCAGATGCTCTTCAAGAGCATCAGAACAGGGTGAGGAAAATCAGGTGTGCACAAGGGGAAAGGGATCTAAACAGCAGTCTTCCATCCAATTCTCTGGAAAAAGGCTTCTAGAGATAAGAATAAAGAAGAACCCACACTTTGTTTGGAGCTATGACTAATAATGACAATTTTTTTGTTTGCTACAAACAAAAGGTTGTGCATTTAATTTCAGTTTTTAAAGCTTTATCAGCTAACCTCAGAGCCCTCTTCCAAATCCTTCTTCTCTTTTAACCAGCCATCAAGCCTAGCTTTGCCCAGTTTTCCCCGGGAGATTTCCAGCACTACAAAGCTTCACTGTCCCAACAACAGGGAAAGTACATGAGACCTTTCAAAAGATTAGTTACTAAACTTTGGAAGGAACAGATCCTTGATAGCTGTGCTGTGGGACTCTGGGTGGGATTAGAGCCATTTGCAAAGGTGAATATAAATAATCCACTAAATTAAAAACTGCTAAAACTTTCCTTCTCAGGACCTTTTTCAGATCTCACTTCTGGATCAAGCCAACAACAGAAGCAGTATTTAATTGGGGTTTTTTAGGGGGTAAAGTGTCATTCCAAAACAACTGGAGAGGCTACTAACAGCCTAAAAGGTTTTTCCAAATAATCAATGGAGGAAGGCAGGATTCCTTACCAAAAAACAACACTAATTAATACTCACTACTTTGGAAAAGCAATAAAATGCAAATAACGTGACAGAGTTTAAAAGAATTTAGGCAACCCAACCATAAACTCCAGCAAAATAACAGCATTTCCCATCACAAAGGAATAATTTCACCCACGTCTCAGCACGGGCTGAAGGGACACAGGCAGAATTCGACAAAACCAGGCAGCACTCAGCTGTGAGGAGGCAAATTAGCACCTATTCCCTTGGCAAAGGGCAATTTAAAAACACACCAGGCACTTCAGCCTCCAAAACAAGGCAGCCACAGCAACCACTGCAATTAGGCACTGTCCCAGCTAATGCCCGGTCCTCCAATCCGCTCACCACAAAGCTGATTTAACCCCAGAATTTAAGGGAAGAGCCACCTTTTCCAGCCAACTTAGGTTTACTTAAGTTTCAGCGAGTTTGCAACAATCTTCTCTGGGAAATCCCTGGAAAGGAGTGTTTAGCCAGCAACAATGACTTTGGTTCATTGCCTGGGAGCTACATGCCAGGATATCATTCAGTTTTGGAACTGCACTTAAAGGATGGAAATGGAGCCACTAATTTACCACTGTCTCAAGAGCTGTGCTCAGCTGATGGCAAGAAAATGCTGCGGCATCAAATATAAAGTGGGCTGTGCTATATTTTTTCCTGAAGATGGAGGATACCATGAGCTATAAGCCCTAAAATCAAAATGGAACATGACCTTTGAGACAAAAGTCACTTCAGCCAATGGCCAAGTTAAGAGAAATAAATCTGGCACGAGATTGACGTGGCTCTTGGAGAAAGTTCTGGGCAGAAGATCCCAGCTGACAGCATATTTTGTTGTCAAATCACACAATCCCCACTGAAACCCCTGAGCACTGATATGTGGTAGCTCAATGGTACCTCCAAGTTTTTGAACAAATAAGAGAAGAACTGAATTATGTTAATTCCAAGCCACTGAAGAATTTCTTTCTCTTTCTTGCTTTAAAAAAATCTGAAATCAATCCCTAAAGAATACAGTTTGACCAGGTAATTTTCTCTGTATTTCTCAATTTCCTTCTTCAGTCATTTCATACTTACAAGAGTTTGAAGGATGAGATTGCTCAATTTAGGAGGATATTAAAAACAGGGATTAAAAAACCCGGTGAAAATTGGCATGGAAGGCAAGTTAGCAATGAAATACAACTCCCCAGATCCCTGGCTAACTATGAATTCAGTTTTTTTTCCAAGTGCTTCTTTGCCCCAAAGTACCAGCAAGGTACAAGAGACCTCTACTTTCTGAATTATTAACTTAATCCTAGAGAAACCAGAGGGCATTCAGAAGGTTGCACTCAAATGTTTTTATTACATTCAGGAACATGCTGGGTTAAAGAGGCTTATAAAAAAGAGGGAGAGACTTTTTACACAGGCACAGTGACAGGACAAGGGGGAATGGCTTCCCACTGACAGAGGGCAGGGTTGGGTGGGATACTGGGAAGGAATTCTTCTCTGTGAGGGTGGGGAGGCCCTGGCACAGGTTGCCCAGAGAAGCTGTGGCTGCCCCTGGATCCCTGGAAGTGTCCAAGGCCAGGTTGGACAGGGCTTGGAGCAACCTGGGCTAGTGGAAGGTGTCCCTGCCCATGGCAGGGGGTGGAACTGGATGAACTTTAAGGTCCCTACAACCCAACTCATTCTGGGATTCTATAGGATTGCAGTCCCAAAGCACTTCCTCATTCCAGAGGGAGGAGGCAGGGGGGATAAATAGCCTCTGTTTAGCCCAGCCACTGGAATCCCTTCTCCTGCAGCCTTGGAGGTGCTGCTCATAACAGAGTGAAAAGCTATTACCACTTCCTCAGCTGGCCTACAGAAAACAAGCTGACCTGATTTTAAAGCTGCCTACATGACAGCATTTCATGTAAGACAATAACCTGCTTATTTGTGAAGGCATCAAAAAATATAAGTTTCCCTTCCCATTATAGGAGAGTAGATAAGCTGGTTTTATTTCCATAAGAGAACCTTCCCCGCTCAAAAGCTTCACAAGACACAGGATTATTTCAGAAG
Organism: Neopelma chrysocephalum; assembly: GCF_003984885.1. Lineage (NCBI taxonomy): Eukaryota > Metazoa > Chordata > Aves > Passeriformes > Pipridae > Neopelma > Neopelma chrysocephalum. The sequence continues at coordinate 3,002,778 of NW_020897751.1, read as the reverse complement.
CAGTTTAAAAACCCAATTTAGGAGCACATAAAAAGCTGGGGGAAAAAAAATCTCCACTGGAGGATTTGTTTTTAATTCTCAGAGCAGTAGGATAGAGTCAGGTATCAGATAAAATACTAATTGCTATCATTAGAACTTGCAGTGTTCATTTGTACTGATATTAATGCACTTAGCAACCCAAGCAGTTTACATATTGAATTTTTAGCTCCACAGATTAGGAATACATCCTTAGTACTTTATTTCTAAAAGCCATTAGCTTGCTGAGCTGGTTCCCTTATGCCACTACAAAAAAGGACAAATTAACTGCAGTAATGCTCTTCTGTCCCAGATGACAGAAAAGAGGGGGGGGGGAAATGCCAAAGCTAATGAGAGCACATTTTGCAGTTTTGCCAGAACAGCATTTCCTCGGCTGCGAGTTTTAGGACTCAAATAAGCTTAAAAAAAAAAGAGAGAGAGAGAGAGAGAAACAAAAAAGCAATAAACTGGAGGACCCCAGAGTTTTGTTTCAAGTGCCTCCTGTTTCTGACACTGTAAAGTGGAAGCACTGTCTTAGTTTACCTGTGGCAAGAGCAGGAAGAAAGGTTTTATCAGCTCAATCTTCCTTTCACCAGAAGAGCATTTAATGTGGGGCCACAGAATAAAGGTAGCTTTTAAAGGCAAGTTTATTTTATGCAATATCATGAGTCTCAGGCTGACTGTGCAAGTAGGAACTGCTAATATCATAGAATGGCCTGGGATGGAAGGGACCTTAAAGCCCATCTCATTCCTCCCCCTGCCATGGGCAGGGACACCTTCCACTAGCCCAGGTTGCTCCAAGCCCCGTCCAACCTGGCTTTGGACACTTCCAGGGATGGGGCAGCCCCGGCTTCTCTGGGCAACCTGTGCCAGGGCCTCCCCACCCTCACAGGGAAGAATTTCTTCCCAATATCCAATCTAAACCTACTGTCTGTCAGTTTACAGCACATTCTCAGCTTTCACCTGAATCCACACATATTCCCAAACCAGGGACACTCTGAACACCTCCCCATGCCGAACCTTAATGTTTGTGTTTGCCATCTGTCTTCCCTCACATCATCAGAGCCAAGGAAGAAGGTGACATGTCACACTACTCAGCACATAGTAAATCAAGGCCAAGAGAGATGGCTCAGACTCAGCACCAGCCAGGACAACCCCGAGGATGGGAACACATGGAATACTGGTGTGCTGCCACTGTAATTAAAGCCTCTGCTCCAATACAACATGTTTTTCCAAGGAGAAGCTTCCTGACTAGAAACAAACAGCACAGAGCCAGTGACAACACAGCAGCTTCGCTTATTTATTCTGCTTCTAAGTAGAAGGAAGAGCTCAATTAGCCTTGGCCGAGCTGACACCTTGCTGCCTGCACGTGCTCTGGCCACAAAAGGCACGTCAGACTGGTGTAACTACACGGTGTAACTGGCCTGGCCACAGGGAAGGACTGGACTCACAGCCACCAGCCCGGCAGGAGAGCCAGGGAATGGGATTGAGCAACCCCACCCCAGCCTCCGAGGGTGCTGCGTGTGCCTGCAGTGTTTTGATTCGCACCCCGGTAATGACTCTGCTCCTCCCTTCCTCCCTCCCTCCCTCCCTCCCTGCCACCCCTAGCGTGACAAATATCTTTACACAAGCACCAGGCAGAGAATATTTGTTAGTCAGCTCCTAATTACAGCTCGAGGTTTGGACCACGTGCTGCCTCCTCCCGCCGTCACCAAAGGATGTGGGCACACGGAGCGACACCGGATGCAGGACCTCTCAGGAATCAAAAATCATCAACTTTCAGTTGTATGGGCTGAACTAAGTGAAAAAAAAACATATTCTCATGTCTTACCACAGCTCCCCAATACCACTAGTTTTGTCTGTGTTGCATTTATTTCCACCACTGCCATACTGAAACTTTTTCCAGAACAACAGCAATTTTGGGTGGTTTTTTTGCCATGTGCAGCGTCAGCAAAATGAATGTATGTATGTATATACTATCCCACCAGCCCTGAGATTTCAAGAGTGGCTAAACAATGGCTAATTATAGCTTCAGCACATAAACAAACAAGGCAGCAGCTCAGAGTAAGAGCAGCAGCATTCCAGTTTCCACTGCAGAGAAGGAATGTACAACTACCAAAACAAGATGGAGCGAGGCTGATTCGAGGCTCAAAAAATGGACAGTTTTACAGTAATCCAAAGGACTCCAAAATCAGGTGCCAGTTCAAATTTCATTTAACTCAAAAGACGCACAAGGTGTTGTGTGTGTTCTTTGCTCACTACAACAAATCAATTTATATAAGTTTCTGCAAACATCTGGGCACGCTCTAGGCAGAACAGATCTCACAAGAGACAAGGATTCACACAGTCAGTGCCATACAGAAACCCATCGTGGATCTCTGGGGGCCACCAGGTCCAAGAATGTGCAAGGAAACATCCTCTCACTGCACCCGTGATAATTAGGATAAAAGAAGAGCCTGGTTCCCTGCATGCTGGGACTCATCTGGACATATTTCATCCCTCCACTTGGCATCCTCTCAGCTGTGGGTCACTTCTGGAGAATAAAAATGGGTGTTTATTTGAAACATTTTGTGAGTAGCTCAGTGCCACACAGGGGCACACGCAGCATTAAAGGATAAAGCCTTGGTGGGAGCTGTCTGGAAGCAGAGCATGGCATGGCAATTGTTCTGAGGATGGGCATCCACAGAACAAAGGCAGCACCAAGCCCTGGCACAGCTTCCCAGCAGGGTTATGCAAGCCTCTGACAAAGCCCCCAGTATCAGCACAAACTGAATGCTGCTATTATACATTAAGGGCCATGTTCCTGGGCAAGTCTGTCCACAGGGCAGGATCCCCAAAAATTATCTCATCAACACCAACACTCAGAACCTTTTGACCCCATGATATCTCATCCCATGCCCTTCCTCACGTGGCACAGGTGGATCTCAATGAGAGAGGAGAGACAAAGGAAACGCTCAGAACACAAAGGATTCCAAGCTGCTTTTACCTGCGAATTTCTAGGAAACACAAATCTTCCTTGAGAAACAATAACTGTATCACAATAACAACAGCAAAGAGACCAGCACACCTGCTACTGGATCAAGTGACAGAATCCTAAATCTCAGTCCACATCACGCTCTAAGGACAGGACTAAGACATACTTCAAAGCACCTCTCACTGCACCAACCAGTACAGGCCATAGCCATTGGCCAGCATACAAAGATTTCAGTACTAAACAGCCCAGGAGGAAGGTCTGCTGCCATGTGAAAGGGAATGTCTTGTACTGCCCGGGATGCAAGGAGTGGGAGCAACAGAATCGTAGAATCACAGACTGGTTTGGGTTGGAAGGGACCTTAAAGCTCGTCCCATTCCACCCCCTGCCATGGGCAGGGACACCTTCCACCAGCCCAGGTTGCTCCAAGCCCCGTCCAGCCTGGCCTTGGACACTTCCAGGGATCCAGGGGCAGCCACAGCTTCTCTGGGCAACCTGTGCCAGGGCCTCCCCACCCTCACAACCAAGAATTTCTTCCCAATATCCCATCTAACCCTGCTCTCTGTCAGTGGGAAGCCATTCCTCCTTGTCCCGTCACTCCAGGCCCTTGGAAATAGTCTCTCTCCATCTTTCTTGTCAGCCCCTTCAGGACCTGGAGGGCCACAATTCGGTCACCCCAAAGCTTCTCCTCTCCAGGCTGAACAATCCCAGCTCTCCCAGCCTCTCCTCCCAGCAGAGCTGCTCCAGCCCTCTGATCATCTTGAGGCCTCCTCTGGACTGGCTCCAGCAACTCCATGTCCTTGCTGTGCTGTTCCCAGGGCTGGAGCAGCTCTGCAGGGGGGATGTCTCACCTGAGGGGCAGAGGGGCAGAATCCCCCCCTGTCCTGCTGTGGGATCAGCCCAGGGGTGCTGGGTGCCAGCACACACAGCCGGGGCATGTCCAGCTCTCGCCCACCAGCACCCCCAAGTCCTTCTCAGCAGTTCTAGGTAAAAAACACATAATTCCATTTCCAAAAACAGTATGTGAACAGATCAGGCCTTCTGAGACAACCCCCAGTGCATGCCAGGGGTCTGTGGGAGCAGCTGGTGCAGGAGGAGATCAGATGGAAGCTACACCTTTTTATTGCCAGAATTGTGTGCTTGTTAGAAGAAACGAGCAGCACCTCAAACTCCTTACACAGGAAGGGGGTCTACTGAATCCCTTTTACCACGGGAGTCACAGCAAGGCTGTGATTGCTGCCACGGCAGGCAAACCACACACAATAAACGCTGTGATTGGGGTTATCTCCACACCACCAAACAGCGCCGGAGAAATCCAGGGCAGGGAGCAAGGCGTCAGCCACCTCAGCAGACCCTCCCCCCTGCTCAGGTCAGCAGTTCAGCTAGGAATTCTAAGGGGAGTAAGAGAGTGGGAAACTCCGAGAGGGCTGGAAGTGAGCAGCACATGGGAGAAGCAACATTTTTCTCCACCTAGGTAAGAAGATTTCCAGTGCCTCATGCTCCCTTTTGCTAAGGTTGTGGGAGGGATCGCAGAGTAAAACCCCAGTTTAGGAAAAATGTTATGTGTTAGTGTCTCTCCAGAGAAATGCTCAGCCCCTGAGTACAAAGCCAACTTCCCCAGCTTTCCAGAAACCAGGAATCCTGTGCAACAGCTACTGTCCAATCTAATGAATAAAAGAGCAGACCTGAGCAGGTCTTCCAGGTGCAATAAGTAGCAGCTTTCCCTGCAAAGCCTTGGCACAGAGGGACTAAGGAGAACAGCCTGACCACACAGCAGGGCTCCAGCAGCCCCAGGCCAGTCTGGACCACCCCGCGCACAAGATGCGCAGCGTTTACCCGGTTCCAAATTTTGGCAGCTGAAAGCAAGCCGAACACAAGCCGTGCTGTCCCGGGCACAGCTCCACGCCAGAGCGGGAAGAAGCAGCAGCACTTGAGCGTTTGGGAATGGAGCGACCATGACCAAGCGGGAAAAAGCGGCAGGACACAGATAATGCTGTTTCATCTATCACCCGGCAGCAGCTGTGATTTCAAGGTACCCTCCTGACGGATTAAAAAAAAAACAAAACTAGTGCCCCTTCCAGGTTTGAGGAATTGGAAGATACATGCCATGCCGCGGCGTGCCGGAGCCGGCTGTATTCCAAGCTAATCATGAAGTTTGCTTCTAGCTAAAAAAAAATGATAGCCAATAAGCAAACAGGGTCTCTAAAAAATAGGAGTCAATAAGCAAACAGGGTTTCTAAAAAAATTATAATCAATAAGCAAGCAGGATGTCTATCAGCCAGACAGGCATCTTCGCCAAAATTTCAGAGGAAAACACGATTTCTACCCCAGCCGGGTGAAACAAATACACAGAGACAGGCGAAAACGCCCTTTCTAATCCCCCCCGCCCTGAAACTAGATACCTGTGGGATATGAGGGAAGCAGTGCATGGATAAGAGGGATACATCCAGGTTTAGAGGAAAGGCACGGGCCTCGCCGAGGCCCGACCGGGACGCCCCCACGCCACCGCGCCGGACAAGGCCCCGGCCTCGCAGCCTCACAGGCCGCGCCAGGACACCCCTGTGTCTCTCTCCCCGCGCGCTCCCCGCTCACCATCGCTCCTGCTGCCGCCTCCTCCTTCTTTCCTTCCCTCTTTCCTTCCTCCCTCCTTCCTCCTCCTCCTCCTCCTCCCGGGTCCCGGCGCGGCCGCTCCGCCCCGCGGTTACCGCCCCCTGCCGGGCGCTCCCGCCCTCAGGGAGGAGCGGCGGGAAAGCCGCTCCCCTCACGGTAAAGGAGGAGGGGGCTTTAAAATGTTACAAACGCCGGGGGCGGGTTATTGTTAAAATACACCCCCACCCTCACGAAAAAAGAAAAAAAGCAGTTTGTGAGCCCGCCCTGGTTTGTCAATTATCACTGGCTGAGTGCTAAACATAAGGAGGACCCCTCGCTTCCAGAGCCCTGCACTGACACGCTGTGCATAAGGAATACTTGGTCGGCCAAGATCAGCTGAAGCTGATGACACGGTTTAATCCCAGGACTATTCCAGTGTCCAGTTGTTCTTCATCTCTGTAACTGGTTTTAAGCTGCATTTGTTGGATTCGCAGTGTTCCTGAAGGGACATAAAGCTCCGCTGGAGCCTCCCTGCTCTGGAGCCAGGCTGGGAGAGCTGGGAATGTTCACCCGGAGAAGGGAAGGATCCAGGGAGAGCTGAGAGCCCCTTCCAGGGCCTGAAGGGGCTCCAGGAGAGCTGGAGAGGGACTGGGGACAAGGGATGGAGGGACAGGACAAGGAGGAATGGCTTCCCACTGCCAGAGAGCAGGGTTAGATGGGATATTGGGAAGGAATTGTTCCCTGTGAGGAACACAGGCTGCCAAGAGAAGCTGTGGCTGCCCCTGGATCCCTGGAAGTGTCCAAGGCCAGGTTGGACAGGGCTTGGAGCAACCTGGGCTAGTGGAAGGTGTCCCTGCCCATGGCAGGGCATGAAATGGGATAATCATTAAGGTCCCTTCCAACCCAAACCATTCTCTAATTTTTTTTGAGGATAGTTTTTGTTCTGTGCAAAATATAAGGCAGGAGCCACTGGTTGATATAGCATTAAACTCCAGTCTGTTAATCTGTGGATTAAAATCCACTCTGCTCTGGGTGGATCAAGTGGGACCCCATGAGACAAAGGCTGAGTGCCGGGTTAGCAAAATATTGTTTGGGACCAGCCTCATACTAGCACAGCGATTTCCAGACATCCAGGACAAACACCACCTGACAAATATCCAAAGGGCATTTTAGTGGTGGAAAGGAACATTTTGAAGCAATTGCATTGCAGAATAGTTGGAGCTAGAAGGGAACCTACACCATCATCTAGTAGAACTGCCTGAGCACTTCAGGGCTGACTAAAAGTTGAAGCACGTTAAGAGCATTGTCCAGTAAGTGTGAACTCAACAAATACCTCAGCAGCATTTGGCTCATTTCCCAAAAATTAACACACGCAGCAACTGCAGCTCACTGTGTTATGGGGTGCTGCCTCTGCCACCTGCCTGACACACTACCTGGAGCAACTGCCCATCTCCTGGGAGGTGGCAACAGGAGCAAGTGCCCATATTAAGACATTAGGTTCATTAAAACTAAAATTGAGTATTTCTGGTTAATCTACAGAACACATCCTGGCTTTAGAATTTATGAGTCTGTACATTCTTTTACACACATTCAGGTGTGGCATTTAAAAATTTTCGTCTTAACCTCCTTCACTTTTGTTTCTACCCTGGTTTGAAGCAGATATACAAGCATCAGCTCTTGGCACTCGTAGTTTGCTGTGTTACAAGCAGTAACTGTTTGTCTGCTGTCACTGTGCCATCCAAGCTGTCTCCTCACAGAAGATGGCATCTTGCACGAGTCTCCAGACAGAACTTTTATCTCAAGCAAACTGCCCTCGTCGGGTTGTTTTTAGAAGTATTCCTAGATATCACATGTTCTTTTTAGCAGAAAAGGGAACAAACAGATCTGTTAGTAACCCGCTATCAGTCTCGCAAAGTAAGTCTTCTTCCTGCGTGTTTGCCAAGACAGAAAACATCTCTTCAAGACAATCCCAAAAGAGCTGTGTTTTCTACTTATAAAAACCTCTGCAAACACCAAGGACCCCAGTCTTCCAGAAAAATGTTGCCGTTTGGGAAACATCCTTTAAAAACGCATTTATGTCTAAGTAACAACTTGCTCTCGAGAGGGCGAGAGGAAAATTTGTTTGTTCCTTCAACCCTGAAAAGAGCCTCTTTGGACGCATCATTGCAAGCTTTGCTAATCTTCACGTACACCTTCACATGATACCAGGAAACAGAGAGCTTGATTTGTTTAATATGGCTAAAAACACAGGTAGAAGGGAATATCTTGGTATAAATATGTGGGTGGGAGAGGAAGAGCCACAGCGGGGGGAAAGAGGAGCCATTTGAGTGAGAGGACAATGGTGGCACGAGAACAAATGGGTGCAGGTTGGCCTGGAACCCAGTTAGGCTTAGAATTGTGAGAGGGTTTGTAGCCATGAGAGCAATAACAGCCTACAAGCCTCAAAAGCCAGAGCCACCCTCCTCGAAACATGTTTTCATCCGAGAATACCTAAGGAGCTGGCTGATGTCATTGCAAGGCCTCTCTTGATTTTTGAGCTGTTTTGGGAATCTGGAGAGGTCCCAGCTGACTGGAAGCTGGCAAACACTGTCCTGATTTTCAAGAAGGGCAAGAAGGATGACCCTGGAAACTACAGGCTACATCACACTGAAAATCCTCAAAAGCATCCGTAACTGGTGTGGTGCAGATCAGACTAAGAAATTCGTCAGTCAAGCAGTTAATCTCCAAAACCTGGGGACATAATTACTGAATCATTTTCAGGAAATAATCTGACTGCTATCTAGGAACAAAAAGGAGCAGCAGCAAAGCTAAGTTTAGCAAAACTAAGTGATTCGTGAGGATCAAGACCTATATTTTCCATCCAAACATCCATGATGCCAACACAGCCCAAGTCAACTGCTTCTGTCATTTAGTTTTGTTAGTGTGGTTCTGTGCAAGTCTGGAGGGAGCAGAGGCCAGGAGAGATTTGATGGTAAAGGAGAACATTTTCTTCTCCCTTTCCCTTCCACCACTCCGTGGCTCACATCAGGCAGGTGGCCATGGCATTGCAAGCCCAGGGAGATCAGCTGAGTGACTGCTGGGGCACAACCCACCACATGGGATGCCAAATCATGCACCCGTTGGGCATAGAATCATAGAATACCCTGGGTTGGAAGGGGGCCACAAACCTAAACCTGATTTTGCCAAGATCAGATGTGATAAATCAGAGGCAACCACTCACGTACCTATGACTCAGGACACTTGTAACTCGACTGTGAGATGCTGTTGTAAGGACAGCCTGGATTTAGGCTGTTTACAACCCTGGGTTGCCTCAGAGGCAAATCTGGTCTTGAGCAGACACTCTGAGCCTCGTCTCAAAGTACAGCACCAGCTTAATCAAAATTTACAGGGCATAAAATTAAACACAGGAACACACCTTTGAGGAAGGAGGACTGGAAGAAAACTCACAGCAATCAGAGGAACAGAGTTTCAAAAAGCAATATAAAACCAAACGACCTCTAAAGGGCCCTCACAATGAAAGCCAAACATGGCTTTACATAAAGAAACATTATGCCTGGTTAGTCCAAAATTTTCCAGTTGATTTGATTTGTAACTAAACAGCTCAAAAACAGTAGCTGTTTTCTACACGAGCAAGTTCTCTCCTGCAATCTCATCCATACAACTTTATATTGTGCACATAGGGGCTCAGCTCCTGAAACAACTGTACACTATTCCTACTTGGCAGGCAGCAGAAGTTCTTGTCTTATGGAAAATTGCCCTGAAATTGAGGGAATTAAAAGGAATCTGATTTCTTTTCTTGTTTCCAAGTTGTTCAGGAGAGAAGCTACTCAAAGTGCTGAAATATGAGCCCTCAAAAATAGATATTTATGTTGTGCATCTTGTGATCTTGTGTATGTATTAAAGAACTACAGAGATCTGGTTTTATATAAACTCTACAGCAGTTAAAGGACAGCATAATACATTTTTAACATTTTCCTCCTGGAAACTTCAGAAGTGAATTAGCTTAATAACTGCAGCTCAAGACTGGGAAATGGCAAAGTAGTCAAAAAAATGGAAGTTCTCTGGAAGAAAAACAGGTACAGGGGATTATTTTTCCTCTTTCCTGTCCAGTTTTAAAGCCCCATATGTAGCTCCCCAGAGGAACTTGTTGCCTTTCAAAAAGAAATGAGCTGTTTGCGTTAGACACCATCTACCACGAGCTGAAAACAGGAAGCTTTCATCTCCTTGAACCACCCAGGATGCTGAGGAGCAGATTGCAACACCGACATTTCCTGGGCATCCTGAGGGCTTCCTGCCCGTGCTGACCCCACACCAGACATTTCTGACAATGTTTAGGGCAAGAACACTTCAAGCTTTCCTTTCCAGGGAACAGTCCTGCTCAAAGGACCCTGAGCTCCATCCTGTCCCAGTTAGCACCCACAGGATGTGCTTAGGGGCCAGCTGGGAGGTGACACCTCCTTGCAGCATTCCAGATCTGTTCCAGTGCCACCCTCTGGTCCTCCCAGCCTGTCCCTCCCATTAACACTATTGCTCTGGGAGTCTGCCCTTGTTCCTGTGCAGGTTCTGTGTCTGCTTTCACATCCCTGTGATCTCCATAGGTCTGACAATTGCCCTGCTCAAAACACACATTTCTTTCCAAAGTCACTGGATTTATTGAAGACCAGTGACATAAAAGGACAAGATGGACCAAGCTGCACCAGTGTAAGCACTGTCTTCCCAGGGCATTTGCGTGCATGAGATTTCACCATCAAGTGCCATCTCTACTGCCCCAGGAAACCCTCTAGACATGCACAGAGAGGTACCAAACAAATGTAAACATCATGTTGCTGCTGGGAGGCAGGTCCTGGCATTCCTGGATGCCCTCAGGTGCCACACTGCTGCCCTTTTTATTGAGGATGCTCTGGGTGCAGCAAACTGACAAGAGTCCTCACTCAAAGCAGGGGAGTTGTTTGTTTATTACTTTCTTAGTGCCACTCCTTATCCATAGAACCAAAAGACCCCTGGGAATCTAACCTAACAAATCCCCTCTTCTCCTCCTCCCCTGGCTCACTGGTAGTTCTCAGGTCTCACTGGGGAGCAGGTTAAAGGTACACAGGAGCTGGCAGAGCTCAGATTTTGGCCCTGGACTTTCTTCTATAGCTGCAAGAGTTCAGAGGTCTGGGTTAAGACACGTGTGAGATGCTTTCCAGCACCATGATCCTAAAACAGCTTAGGGAATCCAGTGTTTTGGATTCTGGTTTAGCTGCATAGCACACGCTACATGCAAAGGCACCTCAGAGGAGGTTTGAATGGGATCCTTACATTTGCAGCTTTCTTTTTGCTGCCTGCACAAGCATTTTGACAGTGTTTCACCACCCTGAGCACCAGGATACAGCCCAGTTTGGAGCAATTCCATGAATTACCACATCCTGCTGCATGCTGGTTTTGGTCAGCCATCCCAGCAGCAGACTAGCATCACTCCAGAATACACTGGGGTGGTTTGTTGTTTGGGGTTTGTTTTATTGCATCAGGTGATGCTCTTGGCAGTTGCAAAATAGACTTTAAAAATTAAGCCAGACTTGTAAAATCAAGAAGATGACAATTCCCAGTGTAATGGCAATGGTTCTTGTGATTGCTGCTTGTTCTAGAACAGATGTGTTGGTCACATAATCTGACCAGTGGATGTTTAGGATTGTGCGGAGGCAGCGTTGATGGAGCGTTCTAGGAGTCGCAGGTGGTGGCGGTAGATGACCCATGATTCAGATCCGTATAAGAGAGCAGACAGCACTATGGCTCTGTAAACACTGATCTTGGTACTTTTCTTCAAGTGTTTATTTCACCAAACTCTTTTATGAAGTCTTCCATATGGAGTATTGAGGCCATGTTGCTGAGAACACAGCTGCGCTGGGCAGGGCACATCTCCAGGATGAAGGACCAACCACCGCCTCCCTAAGATCCTGCTCTATGGTGAACTTGCCACTGGCTGCCGCAAGAGAGGAGCCCCGAAGAGAAGATACAAGGACTCCCTGAAACAACATCTCAGCCTTGGCCATATTGACCAACATAACTGGTCTACTCTGGCCTCCAATCGGGAGGCCTGGACACACACCATCTATAACGCTGCTGTTTCCTTTGAGAAAGCACCAGGATCACTCTAGAGGAGAAAAGACAATGCAGAAAGAATCGTGTTTTGCAGAATGTACCACCTAAGGAGTCTTTCTGCTGTGCCTTTTGCAACCGAATGTGCCTATCTCGTATTGGCCTTTTTAGCCACCAATGCGCTTGCAACAAGCGTGGGTAGAGCCCTTCCCAAATCTTCGTTCTCGAAGCCCGGCCATGATGATGATGATGATGGCAATGGTTCTACCATCGGACTGCATTAGCCCAATACATATTAAAAGAGTTGGATACAAGCTTCTTACCACTCCATCAGCTCAGTCCAGGTTGGAAAGCGATGCAAGCTGTTACCAAACATTTAGACCACAACCCAGACAGCTCCTAACACCTTTCCAGCAGAAACTGTCCAAATTCAAGAGAAAATCCTGCTTGCCAAGGACTAGGTAGAGGCACTGCTCCCTGCCAGAGGCACCTTTCCAACAGGATTTGCATTACTGCAACTAGTACCTCGTGGTGCTGCCTTCAGAGTGACTGTAGTGATGTTTGCAATTTCAACTCCTTCAGTGTTGCAATTGGTTTCCCACTGATTTCTTCAGAGCTGCTTGTCAATGAAGAACTTTCTAGCTCCGCTCTGGAGGCAGGAGAGAGAGGCAATAACCTCTCCCTTCAAAACAGAAACCCCACAGCACAGCAAGCAAGCAAGCAAGCAGAAATTAAAAGCCTTGCTTGTTACCAAAGATTGCTTGTTACCAAACAGGCCCCAAATCCTCTCCAATGTCACGTAAATGCCAAAGAATTTTCATCTTTGTTTCTTTTTTCTCGCACGCTGACAACAAACATATTCACTAACAGAGCAATAAAATATTGGCTATCCCATATTGCACAGTAAATTGAGCCCCAGCATGGGAGAATCACCCCGAGAAAGCTGATTGCAAGACGGGTGCCTGGAATACAGCTAAGCCCCATCTTGTAAAACCATATTCTACCATCTTCTGCATGTCCTCACAAATACCAGTTTACTATCTCCAAGCCTCACAGGGGACCTGGTCCTATAACACAGCCACAGCTGCCACCACTGTGTTGGTGTATGGACATGCAGAAGCACTTATGGTCCCTTGACAAAGTCTGTTGACAACCAACTACTCTCCACAGCCCCGTGGTGGGAATTAGCCTGAGACAACTGTATAATGCTCCTTGCTGTCTGTGTGGCACAGAAACCACAGCATGGATTTATGCCACTTCCCTGAAGTGCCTGGGATCAGAGCAGTGTGATCTGCAGCTGATGGAAAAGATTCAGCAGCAAGATTTTCCTGACCATGAATAGGCTGTGTGGCCTTTGGAGGTGTCCCTTCCTCTGCTGCTCCCAGCAGAGCAGCTCAGAGGTGACTGAGCTTCTGAGTGTTTCAATTTAAGCCCCCAAAGCAACAGAGGAGGAGCTGCTGCCCATGTTATACCTCACAGCTCTGCTAAGGAGCATCCAAACCCACGTGTGGCCAGCAGGTGGGGATGCAAACCCAAAATCCCATCTCCACATCCCTCTGCACTCAGTGCTCTGGTCTGGTTGACAAGGTGGGGGATTGGTCACAGGTTGGACTCAGTCTTGGAGGTCTTTTCCAGCCTAAATGATTGTGTGATTCTGATTGTTCAAAGCTCATTTACAAACTCTTTCACATCTCCAGTCACACCTTAGCAGGTGTGTAGGCCCAGACCCGTACACTTGAGAGATTTACCACCTCAAGTGGGATCTACACCACAATTTTAGGAAGAGGCAAGACTTCAACTACTAAACAGAGAATATCCAACTCTGCGAGAGCATCCTCTGTAAAGACATCCTGCAGGAAGGTGTCTCCCCCTCTTCTGACCATAGAGGGAGCTGAGTCTCCAGTGTTAACCTCTAAAAAAGAAAACAGAAAGCGCTCAAGCTCCAAGTCCAACTCCCAGAAATTCCATTGGCCCCATTTCCCAGCACAGTACCAAGACCTCCCACGTAGAGGAAAAAGGCAATGTAGATTAAATAATTAATGCTTCTGGATACTGTTTTCCCCTAAACTACAGATGATCACAGAGGAAAAAAAACCAAACCTAAAGATGATTGATTGCTCTTGCTGGCACAATAAGAGAAGGAGAAATCACACAGGAATATTCTCCATCATTCTGCTGAGGCTCTGTCAAACACTCTACCTCCTGCACTTCAATGAATAATAAATTGCTTTTAAGAAGTGACTTTTATGTCAGTGAGCATGTTATTATTGATTAATCTCATGCTGGAAAACACTCTTCAACCCCTGCTGCTCTTTGCATCGCCCAAAGAGTTTAGAGGCTGCTGTCTGACAAGCTCTTGAGTCATATCTTCCTTGTCAATCTTATCAACACCTTGTTTAATTGTAAAAATGTTAATAAAATGCAGCAAGCATTGGCCTAATGCCTCAGGACTCACATATCTCTTCCAAAGAGAGAAACACGAGATTCTTCAGCTGTACTTGAGGCTTGTAAAACATCATTTCAATTCTAAGCAAGTGCTGGTTCTCTCAGAGCCACAACCAGTGGTTTGAAGGATAACAAGACACATATGTCAGAGTCAGGAAAGCCTCCATGATTCCCTTATATCTGAGGAATATCAATTTAAATACCAGTTTAAGAGCACCTGGGACCGCCCATGACTTTGTTCTCTATCCTCACTATGAGAGACAGTGATGCTCTTGGTGGCAGCACAGATTAGGAGCAACTGGAAGATGATCCCAGCACTGGCTTTTCTGGCCGTTTTTGGTGTTTGTTTGTGAAGCCTGTTCCCATTTCCAGCTAGCTTTGATCATACTGGTAAATGCAACATCTTGCTTTCAATATCAGGATGCTCAGCAAAGTAACAGGATAGCCAGCACAAAGCGGAGCCTGGTAGTTACATCCCAGCATGTAAGCAAAGACATTGCTGATGTTATCATGTGTGTTGAAAAATTGATGGCCAAACAGGACCTGAATGAATACTGACACGAAGCTTTGCACATCCTCTGGATACTCCTGCTTGTGCAAGCCCAATCATCAAGTCTCAGGGGCTACATCATAGAATGGTTTGGGTTGGAACAGGCCTTAAAGATCATCCAGTTCCACTCCCCGCCATGGACCAGGTTGCTCTAACCCCTGTCCTGGAAACTGTGTTTCCACACAGGAAAGAAAGCCCTTACCCTCTGTCTCTCATGTGCAGTGTGTGGGCCACTCTTGGCACTCCATGGACACACAGAGCTTCCTGTGCTGGCACTGTTTGTCTGGGAGGAATCTTTGTCCATATTCAAATTTGGGAGTCAGACTGCCAATTCCAGCACAGAGCCAGAGCCAGGGACTGGAGCACTTAGGAGATGGTGAGTGGCAGAGCACTTAGGAGATGGTGCTCCTAAGAGCACTTAGGAGATGCTGAGTGGCAGAATGGTTGGGGTTTGGCCAATGTGCTGCTAAAGTCATGCATTGATTTTGGTTTCCTTTCTTGGAGCTGACAAAGAGAAGAACCCAGCGACTGCAGGAACCTCTGAGCCCGCCGAAGGGACGTGCTTTTGCAAGGTGGATTGACAGGCTGGCAGGAATCTTGGTATATATATGCAATTTTGGAGTAGGACTGGCAATTTCAGAGCAGGCCTCCGAGAAGTGAACGACAGCCCTTTTCCCCAGGAAAGAGAGCACATAACATCAATCTCTCAAGTGCAGCTGGTGGGACGCCCTGGGTACTCTGTGGGAAGCAAGAGCTTTCTGTCCTGGCACCTTTTGTCTGGCAGGAATCTTTGTCCATATTCAATTTTGGGAGTCGGACTGGCAATTTCAGCGCAGGGCTCCTGCAAGTGAACGACAGCCCTTCCCTCCAGGAAAGAAACCCCTTACCCTCGCTCTCTTTTCCTGTTCCTTAACATATAACCGGCAGGGGAACTTTCCGGGATCTCTTCTCTTGGGTATTGGGAAGAGACACCTGCTCCCACGTCTAACATCCCAGGCAAAACCATCCTTTTTAACACCTTGCCCAACCTTTTCCCAAAGCCGAGATTTTACAGGCGTCCCATAATTATGGCCCAATTCCCCAGGGGTGGAATTCATGTCCTCAATGACATCACTGCTGTCCCTGTGATGATTTTGGAATATAAATACAGTGATACCTGAAAGACCTCCCCCCTTCACAAGCAATCTATAATTATGTCATGATTTTGGGGTCTAAGAGCATCTTGGATTTTACTCGTGGAGCAAGACTGCCATCTAGCATCCATTTCTCCTGCGAGGGGCAGTCATTTTCCCAGACTGATCTTCTCGCTTGACAGCCCTCCCAGCATCTCTGATTGATCCATCTGAGCCCTAACCACTAAACTAAATGTTCTAGGACCAGCTAAGACACATCTATTCATCACTGGTTAAAGATAACTAGGACTTCCCATTAGCTTAAACAATATTTAAATGAATTTCTTCTTAACAGAACAATCTCTTATTGAACAAGTTTTCTGAGGCATGTAAGCTAATTTCTTGAAGGTGGGCATACGATACACTCTCTATTAGTTTCCATGTATCATCTACCTTCTACATCCTGAAACTAATTGTAGTCTTAAAAGAAAAGACCACTACTATGACAAGAAAGCAAATCTCTTTGTTGATTAGGATTTAATTTTTATCTAAGCTAAAACTTCTGATTTACTGAGTCATTTGGAAAGGGGATCCTCTCTCCTTTCAGTGCCTTTGTGACAATATGGGGCCTCACGTAATAACCAATGGAACACTGAACACTGCAGATTCCCATGGAATCAAGTGGCTATTGTGACACTCTAGGGCCTCAGGGAAGAGGGAGGACATGCAGAGAGGCCTAACAGTTCACATATTTTCTTTTCCTTCTACCCCGTCCCAAATGTGACAACAGCAAAGGAAAAGTTTTTATGCACCCATAAAAACCCCACAGAATAAAAGTCCAATAAAGGTATGTTCATACAAAACTCATATGGTCTTTAATTAAATGTAACATACACAAATTAACAGGTACAAAAAGACAGATGCATAAAATGAAAGTTAGTATATTTCTTGTGCCTGTTATTGAAATGTAGAGCATTTGTCTTCACTACCAATACTACGGAGGGAATAAAACACAGCATCACTAACTCAGATTTCAGCTTTTATTTACAGATTTTAGATGGTAACGTTGTAGAATATTCTTTCTTTTATAAAAAAAAAATCTTATAAAAGCTGGCTGTTATCTACCATTACTGGAGAGCTGTGCTGATGTCAGTGAGTATCAGTATTCATAGCTTGATTAACTGATTGCTGTTCCACAGTTCAGCCTATACCTGCAGTGATTATTTCAGTCAGTTCTGAGAGACAATGACTCCTCTCTTACCTGATCACCTTTCCATTGGACTCTTTCAAGGGTCTTTAGGGCTTTCAAATTTCAGTGCTAACACTGACTGCAGCATTAACGCAACAGGATAGAGACATGACAACCAAAAGGGATTAAATATAAAATACTTAACCATTTTACTCTTCTGTTTTTTTCAACTTCAATTTTGCCTTGTTACCCAAGGAAGTTCTGGCTCTGTCAGCTTTCTTTGCAGTTTCAGTAGGTTTCTTTTTTAGCCTTTTCTTTTTGGAACGCACCAGGTCTTCACGTCCCAGTTCAACCATTTTTGCTTCCCACGACTTCATTTCGTTCTCATACCGAACCTTATCATCTTCAGCAAGCTGCAGGTATGGCTGGAGGAAAATAAGGCATCAACAGTTACAGGAGGGGCTTTGGAAAAGTGCCATGACACAAAGGTGACTTAGAACAACACCTGGGCACTGGCACAGCCCAAGTATTTGCGTTCACCTCCAGATAATTAAAAAAAAAAAAATCAAACTTGCAGAAAAATACAAAACTTTAGCACTAAATTACGGTTATATCAAGAGCTGCCCACTCCTGAAGCAGAAGTTTATTCAATATTGCTACTAACAGCTAAGGCTTTTTATTTGAGCACTAGTTTGAGAGAGGTGGATTATGTGACGAACAGGAACAGATATCACTGCAGAATTATTTCAATTTTTTTTCTACAGTAAGATCATGAACCCAGGGTGTGTCCTAAGCACACTCAAAACTGATCTGGACAAAGGTCATTTGGGAGGAAGAACAGTAAGGTACAGAATACCTAAACTGTGACATTTTCAGATTAGATTTCAGTATAGCAGCCCTCATTTTTCATCTGGCCATGTGCAGATTTGTATTTCAGTATACTGAGAAAGCTGGCAGAGAATAATCCCCCAGACAACCAAAGTTAATAAATTACCCTATGCACATCATTTGTAGATTTGATGCTTTTCCCTGTCAAAAGTCTTTCCATGAGCAGCAAATTATTATGATGGTGTTTAAACATATTATGTATTATTAGAAAAAAGTCAGACTGTTGCACATTATTCCACCTTTCCCTCTAGACACTGCTCAGCATCCACTACCAGGCACACTGAACTTCCATCCTATCCCACTGGCTTACATTTCAACAACACTGTGAATAAAATGGTCACTACCACAATAAAGGTAACAATCTTTTTCAAGATGCATGAAGATCTTAGAGTATTTTCCTCAGTATTATATTTTGAGCAACTTAAGTTCAAGATTTTGTATGAATATATCAATTTTGACTCAAGTTTGTCATTTTCTGATTACATCAGAGCCTCATCCAAATCCACTGACATACCTGCTTTTGAGAAGTGGAGAGTTTATGCCATGCATCAAATACTTTCTTCAGCTTTGCCTACAGGATACAGAACATGAGGGTTACTTTAGGAACAGGCTGACCTCAGAGGGGTACAGATGAATGCCACACAAGTGAAAGTCAAACATAAACCAGTGCAAAAAAGCACAAAGTCACACAGGTTTAACCCCCACCCTTTTAATGTAGGTAAATAATACACTATATGGTTCAAAACAAGCTGCTGGGCATCATGTGAGCCATGTTTCCAGCCCAGGCCTCAGCTGACTGGAGAAGCCTGCCTTGTACATGGAAAACCAAGGAACAAACCAGATCCACCATCCCAATTTACTGATTAAATGTGTAGGGTAAGGAACATATTAGACACACAGGGGAGGTCTCCAACACTTTGAGTGCTGTAATCCACCAGTGTCATTTACATCACCCCAAAGTGCAGTTTAGTGCAGAACTTGTGAATTTGCTGAGGAACTCTGGCATATTCTGTAACACCACCTGAGCTATAGGAGGTACAATGAACTCGTATTGCAGGAACAGGAGCAGACCACCACAACTCTGAAAAACTAATGTGTTTCTACACCAAAACAAAGAGGAGAATAATTCTCTCCTTACAGAAGGAACAGATGAAGTCTGTAACACTGAAGTGCAAAAAATACTGCAAATCTTTAAAGTCTGTATACCCACACAGCAGTTCATAAAGGCCATGCCAGCGGCAGTATACAGGCAGATCACTGCAGCCTAAAAAAGGTAACCTAAGCAAAGCAACATGCAGATATTGAACTATTGAACAATTTCTTTGAAAATGACACAATCTAAACCAGATTTTTCTGAATGCAATGGATCTATTTTATAAAACAATCTTTCCTGGCTTACCGCAGGTGAAATTCCCTCACTTTCTTGAAATTTTTCGGACACAAAAATGTTAAGGGCGCTACGAGGTCTTTTAGGTTTTCCAAGCACAGTCAATTCCTTTAAAAACAACAAGAAAAGTTATTCCATCTACCAAGCATGCATTTTTTCCAAAACTAAGCTTACCGTTTGTCTTTATATTTTATACAAAAACCAAACACAAATTCTTTCTTTGGTGTTTTATTCTGTAAACTGGACTGTATGTCATGATGCTCTCTGTGCTTGTCAAGACTAATGCTGAACTAAACTAAGAAAAGCTAACAACTTGAGTTTTCACAGATATAGAAGAAGCATTTTAAACTGATTCTTACTTCAGCTAAGTGTTCCAGAAACCAAAGACTGTTATTAAATTCCTCTGTAAGAAAATAATGATGACAGGTTTTCTATTATTCTTCATAAGGCTTCTGTTTTTGCTGTGAAATACTCCCTGCTTGCAGAGAGGAGGGCAGGTGGTGGACTGTGGGAGGTGAGAAGGTGGAACAGAACCAATTTCCAGGGAAACAGAACTGGGTTTGCTATCAGAACACTTTGCCTGCAGGGATGATGGCACGAGAAGGAAAGTACAGCAAGTTATGAATGCAATTACACTTCTTGTTTTCTCCAGTCCTGACATTCCCACTGGAGCCTGGGTGCTGCAAATTAACATCTGCTTAGGTATTAAATATGCTAGCTAAATTCCTTGGGCTGCCATACTCTATAAAAAGGATCAAGACAATCACTGGGATTAAAAACTTCCTCTAAGTAGAGGTCTTTTAAACCAAATTAATTTCACTTTTGCTAGTTAGGGCAATGTCACAGTTTAATTCACAGAAATGAGCAAGCAATAGGTGATTTTGCTATGGGACCAATCCCAATATCATACCTTTGTAGATGGTTCTGTCTCTCAGGTTTATATATAAACCAGCTAAAAGGGAATAGGGAAGATGGTCTGCTTGAATATGCTAGAAAAGGATTCTAGTAAAGAGATGCCCCTCTGCAGCCCTAATTCACCATGGCAGCAGCAACACAGACAGCAAAGTCACAGAGTCCAAAGAAAGGAAGGAAAAAAGGCTCCTTCAAAGAGCTGCTCTCTGGTAGGGGCCAATGAGGTAAGAGATACAAGGCCTTTGTGAAAAGCTATTTCTGGACGTCTTCCCATCCAAAGGAAGTGTTGCTGGTCCAAATGCCTTTTATTACCTATCCTTTCTCTGGCAGCTCGAGGAATAGGGAGAAAAAAAGCATAGAGAAGCTACCTTTAAGCATAAAGATATGTGCTAGTTCTGTGTTCTTCAAGCACAGGAATGCCAAAACATCAGCAATTATATTTAGTCCATGGCATTTTTGGGGTTTTGTGTTTCTTGTGTATTTTCTTTTATTCTGAGTTGGTTCTGCATTTCTAAAACCATGCTTCAACTCTGCTCTATATACTAGACAGACTTCAGCTTCCTTGAGAGAAAAGAAACTTGAACTTCAAAATGCTTACTCTTTTTGCCCGGATTGATCTTCTCTTTGCCAGTTGTTTTCTCCTTTCCTCCTTCAAAGCTGCAGCCTGGGCTGGAGTTAGTTGGGCTTTATATTTGGCCAGCTGCTCTCCATATCTTTGCCAATCTGTCTTTTTTGCTTCCTCGTAAACCTACAGGACAAATCATCACCAGCCTTAAACAGATGCTTTCAGTCAGAACCACCTGATCATCAGACAAGCTAACACTTTTAAAAATTAAGACTGGAAAAAATTACCCTGGAACATCAGATTTTCATCTGTTTGACTTCCCCCCGTTATCCATTTCAGACACAAAAAGGGAAAAGCACACAGAGTGAGCAGTCCAAAAGGGATATGAGAGCACCTCAATTCTATTGAAAAAGGATACTACTTTAGCTAGAAAACTGCAATTAGTTCCTAGCTGCATTTAATTGCTAAGTGCAATTAGCAAATCCTAGAGTTGTTTTACATTATCGCTTGAAACGGCCACTCTTAGAGAAACTTCACTACTTATGACTAAAAGTTAATTTGATGGCTCTTCAATAAATTTACAAGTAGCAAAAAAAAGAGTTGGTCCTTTCATCAAAATTAACTGAGGTTTCACCTAACTTATGCACATGAAAGCAGAGTAACTTTACAAAACTTATATTATTATACATGTAATGCACCACGTACATAATTACCATGTAAAAAGGAAAAACATTCGGTTCCCAGCCCCACAGCCATATGGAGTGAGAGCTGTGCCCTTTCTCTGGCAACAGACTAAAATTATGAAAACCCAGGTCGTGTACAGGTATCAAAGTATCTTCCTGTATTGGGTTTGCATGGTCAGGCTTTGGTGGTGAGGGGGGTACAGGGCTGGCTCCCATGAGAAGCTGCTGTGTCCAATGGAGCCAATGCCAAGCAGCTTCCAGAGGCACCCACAGCTGGCCAAGGCTCAGCCCACCAGTGACAGTGGTGGTGCCTCTGGGATAAGAGCATTAAGAAGGGGAAAAAGAAAACTGCACAACTTCAGCCTGGGAGAGGAGTCAGATGTGAGAATGTGAGAAGATTATTCCTGCAGATCCATGGAGAAAGAGGGGAGGAGGTGCTCCAGGTGATGAAGAAGGTCCCCTGTGGCCTGTGGTGCAGCCCACGGTGAGGAAGCTGTGCCCCTGCAGCCCATGGAGGTTCACAGGGAGCAGAGATCCACCTGCAGCCCAGGGAGGAACACAGGGAGCAGAGATCCATCTGCAGCCCAGGGAGGAATCCCACACTGGAGCAGGGGAATGCCTGAAGGGGGCTGTGACTCCGGGGGGGTCCCACACTGGAAGAGCCTATTCATGAGGGACTGCACCCCATGGAAAGGGACCAATGCTGGAGCAGTTCCTGAAGAACTGCAGCGTGTGGGAAAGACTCACACTGGGAACAGTTCATGGAGGACTGTTTCCTGTAGGAAGGCCCCAGCAGGGGCAGAGTGTGAAGAGTTCTCCCTCTGAGCAGGAAGGAGCATCCAAGATGTGATGGACAGACCTTAGGCCCCACTCCCCATCCCCCTGTGCCACTGGCGGGCGGAACTAGAGAAACAGAGAATGAAATTGAGTCTGGGAAGAACAGGAGGTGCGGGGAAGGTGTTTTAAGATTTAAGTTTTTATTTCTCATTAGCCTACTCTGATTTGATTGGTCATAAACTGATTTCCCCAGGTGGAGTTTGTTTTGCCCTGACAGTAACTGGTGAGGGATCTCTCCCTGCCCTTATCCCAACTCATGAATCTTTGAGTATATTTTCTGTCCTCTGCCCAGCTGAGACTGGCTTTGCTGGGCACTCAGTGTCCAGACAGGGTCAACCCACCACATTGTGGGGTACTGATGTCTGAGCCTTTGTACACACGTGCTTTTTAAACCGTTGATTAAAAACAAACCAACCAACCAAAAAAATCACCACATGAAACAAAAAATCCACAAGGGACACCAAACCAAGTAAAACAACCACCAAGACTGTACAGAGTTCAAAGTACTCAGGGCAAAGATACACTCTTACCTGCTTCTGGGATGTTGGTAACTCCCTCCAAGCACCTGCTAATATTTTGGTCAGCTCTGTGCTGCTTGCTTCTGTATATTAAAAGGAGAAAGCATGAAAATAAAGATCAACATTGTATCTGTAGGAAGGTTCTTCAATTTTCCCAAGGAAAGGTGTCACAAGTATCTTTTTCCTGTAGAAACATTTTCATCCTTCCATAAAACTACCTTACTGTGGCAGTTAAACAGAACTGTAGTATTCTGGGGATGGGAAAGAGGCACCGCTCTTGGTTCAACCTGGAATGAAACGTGCAGTTATAAGATGAAGCACAATTTTAAGGCAGCTATTATCACTCCACAACAATTCAATTTTTTCCTTTTGAGATGGATATTTTTCTACACAATGCAAGATGGTCTGAATTTGGAGGGAGGAGCAGGGAAGAGACCAAAAGTAAAATTTCCAGTTCTCCTTTTTTAGCAAAGAGAGTCTGCTAAATTCTTCAAAGCAAGTATAATGTGACTTTATCCACCTGATATAGCACATATGACCTTCTCCTGTTCTACAGTGATCCTTGTGGGTCCCTTCCAACTCAGCACATTCTGTGATCTTTATTAAAGTCCTTTATTTACAATATTATTCAAAAGAAGTAAGGTTAAAAAAAAGGTAATTTCCTTCTCCTACAAACAAAATTGGTGACTTGAGTCTACTTTGGTTTTCAGCTGACTGCCTTTGACTCTGGCTCTTGTACCATGGTCATTTGATGAGGCCTTCAGCCAGACTTGAATTTGTGAAGGGGAGAAGAATAATAATAATTACAAAACCAAACCAAACCAACCAACCAACCAACCAAAAAAACCCCCAACCAAACTGAAGGGTGGTGCAAAAAGGATATAAGGTGGTCTTTTCTTGAAAAATCCTTTACAGGCTTTTCCTCTACTTCACAATTAAAAAAACCAAAAACAGATGAGCTTTTCTTCCACCTCAAATGTAAAGCTCAGCCACCTCAATGGTGGGAAAGCAGAACTAAGCTCTTCTCAGTAACCTGACTTCCAGAATTCTGGAAAAACAAGACAGATGGAGAGCTTTTAGTCCAAGTAGGTGAACCTTAAAACCTTTGAAAATATGATGCTTTGGCCAATGATAAAAGAGAACTAATAAATTATCAAGTTATTTTTGACCATTACCTCTATTGGAACAAGAAAACCAAAAGTTCTCAATTTGTATATAAGATCCAGTATATTTATTTGCAGATTATTCAAATTTTGAAAACGTGGAAAACACTGGTGTAGTATGTAACTACAATAAGCTCTGATAGTTCAGTTCCCAACCTTTTTGACTGTGGAACTGTTGAACTGCTGAGTGGGGTATCAAATGGTTTTCCCTACTTAAATTTACCTCAAGGGTTTGCTAATATGACCACAGTTTTTTAACCATGTTAACTTGAATTTCAACAATATTTCAAAACCAGCACAGCTTTCCATTTTGCTGCTCTCTGGCAAGAGTGACTGCACTGCCTGTAAATAAAGTTTTTGATAGCAAATTAAACATATTCACAGAAAACCATTTTCCTCTACATACATTTACTTTTTCTTCCATTTACAGCCAAGACAATCCAGTACCTGTAGTCTTTCAATTACCAGACGTCAAAATAAAATCATATGCACATTTTTAAAGTTATACGCGCGCTCATTGTTTTGAGTTATGATGCGCAGAAGGCGAAAATAACACACGTGTGCGCAGTAAGTACGGCCATGCTGGATTCGCTTGGGGCATGCTATGGATAAACACATGGGTTGGGTTTCTAAAATCAGGGTAATGGATAATTCCTGCACGCGGTTCGGTTTTACACAGACAGAGGCTGTTCCGGTTCCCAGCTCAGCCCAGCTCGGGGGGCACAGGCCGCGCCCCCGCTCCCGCACGGAGCAAACCGCGGGCCCCGCGGACTCGCCTCCCCTCCCCTCATCCCTCGTACCTGGGTTCTTTTCCCTAAACGCCGAACGGTTTTCCTTAATAAAACGAAAATAGGCGGTGAGAGGCCGCTTCGGGCGCTGATCCGAGCTGATCCCCCGGGACAGGCACTGCTCCGCCGCGCCACCGGCCCTGCACACAACGGCACCGCCGGTCACCGCCGCCCCACCGAGGCGGTCACCGCCACCCCACCGAGGCGGTCACCGGCACCCTACCGAGGCGGTCCCCGCTCCCCGCAGCCCCGCTCCCGCCCCGCACCTGAGGAGCCGCCGCCCTGCCGTGAGCAGGCCCAGGCCCAGGCCCAGGCCCAGGCCCAGCCCCAGGCCCGCGGCCCGGCCCAGCACCGCCGCCGCCGCCATTGCCGGCCCGCCGCGCCTGCGCGGGACGGCGGCCGAGGGCAGGGGCGGGGCCGCGGCGGCCGCACAAGGTGACCGTGAGCGCGGGCGGCGGGGACGGGGCTGTGCCCGGCCCTGCAGGGGGGGCGCGCACGCAGGAAACTAAAATACAGAGTCCGACTACGCGCTAATTAATTAATTCAGCTGATGACCTGTGGCCAAGATCCGCACGGTTTCACTGGTTTCCTCTTAATGGCAAGGTTTTGGGTACAGCTGTGTCTAAAAACGCACCACAGCACCAACCAGTTCTCGGGGGAAAGTTATTTTCTTTTCCATCACAGTAAACAACACAGAGTGGAGTAATGTTTCAGCTCTAATTCCCTGCACCCCCTACTGCCTTAAAAGAGCGTTTCTATAAAAAGCATTAACGGAGTTCTGAAGGAGCAGTAGTGATGTTTATCTCCAGATTAAGATCTTGCTTTATGGTGAACTTGCCACTGGCTGCCGCAAGAGAGGAGCCCCGAAGAGAAGATACAAGGACTCCCTGAAACAACATCTCAGCCTTGGCCATATTGACCAACATAACTGGTCTACTCTGGTCTCCAATCTGGAGGTCTGGACACACACCATCTATAACGCTGCTGATGCCTTTGAGAAAGCACCAGGATCACTCCTGAGGAGAAAAGACAACGCAGAAAGAATCGTGCCCTGCAGAATGTACCACCTAAGGAGTCTTTCTGCTGTGCCTTTTGCAACTGGACGTGCCTATCTCGTATTGGCCTTTTTAGCCACCAACACGCTTGCAACAAACGTGGGTAGAGCCCTTCCCAAATCTTCGTTCGCGAAGCCTGGCCATGATGATGAAACCCAACAACCTCACTGAACAAGTGAAGTTTTGAATAATGTATTTATAATTTCATTCCTATAATTCCAAAAGCAGTAAGGCTGAACTGCTACAAGGATCATAAGCATCCTTATGATGACTTATGATGATGCTGTTTTAGAGGTGTGAAGCTAAGACATTCCTTTTTTAGTATCTACATATGCCTAACATGCCTTACCACATGGGTGTTGGGTTTCACATCCTTCTGCTGGTTTCATACCATGATGCAAAGTCATTCTCGGGTGCGTTGCACACATCAGAAACATTAGCAGTTAAAGTAAAAATGTTTTCAAACCACCCCTAACACAAACTGACAAACCAAAAGAAAGTGAGTATCTCGAAATACAATACAAACTTCCAATTTTCATACAGGTCAGTACAGGTATTGCAAACATTTAAATGACTTCTAATACACACAGATTACTACTGATCTAGAAAAAATAAAAGCTCTGGGAACACATTGTGATGGTCAAAGTTTTTTACCATCATTTGAGAAGAAGTGTAAATGATGGCTTTGCCTTCCTAGCTACGTTGTCCTGGTTCACATATAATGAAGCACTTTGTAACAAAAAAATCCATTTTTTCAGTTTGCAAACTGAACGGGGATATTTTAAGATGAATAGAGCCACTCTCGACCAATCTGTTGTTTCAAATATCATTACATCATAGATAAAACTGTAGCACAGAAATTACATTTTCCCATATGTGACCCTTTAGGTCAGTAAATTGGCAAACACAAAAATTAATATTCCACTGGTAGGGAAAAAAGCTCCTACTGTGCACGCTTACCACTCATACCCTAAATTCCAATTTAGCATATATTAGAATAATAAAAAAACCCCAAATCAAATATATCTCTCATCTTAAAAATATATATTTTATGTTGACAAATTTCCCAACTGGAAGTCAGTTTTCTTTCATGTGCGAGGTACAGAGAAAAACATTTAGTCACCCATTTTTATTTTCAGATAACCAAGAAGAATGCACAGTAGGAAATCAGAGTTTTTCTGCTTCTAATCTACCTTTTAAGAACAAATTGCCCCTCTCCAGCACTACTGGTTTTCCACATGCATACTCTGAAGCAACTGAAGTGCCAGTTAATGGAAAAGTTACCTTTAAGTGTGAGGAGTTTACTGTAACGTTCTGATATTGCAAATACATCACCTTAACTAAGTGGCTGATGTTGAGACACTTGTGGTTATCTCCTCCATAGATGAATACAGGTGTAAAATGGCCTTAAACTACTTGAAATCCTATATTCAGCAATGGGCATAGCATGCTAAATTAGGCTAAAGGTAGCATAAAAATTAATTGCAACCCAGTTCTAAGTAGTAGATGATGCGTAGCTTTATTTGTCCTTCTCTTTACAAGACACATGCACATATACTATTGGTGATTCTGTAATGTTAGAACAAGTACTTTAAAGATACCCGTGAGTTAAAATAAAAAAAAAACAACCTCCAAGAAAAGTAGTAGAAAATGCATTTTATTTATATGGAAAAGGCTACATTTGGATTTGTAAAAGATCTATGATAGTGTTACGTCAAAAATCAGTTGTGAATAGCAACAAAATGGTTACATATCTCTCTACATAGCAGTGCAATTAGTTCTCATTGCAATAAAATTAAGTATGCAACAGAATCAAAACGAAGTGTTTCTCCATAATCAGCATACAAAGAATTACAGTGCAAAGATCATTTTAGGTTTTAAGAAATCTGCAGTCAGTCTTTAGAATATCCTAATGGGTGGGATACTCCAATTATTTTCATTACTAGCAGTTGTATCTTGTCAATACTGTGCACACACAAGTAAGTCTAAAATGAAATTACTGACATTGTAAATAAAATATTTAGTCTATACAGTAAAAAAATACAAATTATTAAGTGAACTAACAAAAAGAAATTTGAATACACTTATGAAACAACAACATACTTCAATGACAAACATACAGTATTTATCACATAAAACCAGCTACTTTTCCCAGCAAAAATAATTCGGTTGCTTTACAACTGCATTACAGATCTTGTAGTCTGAAGATGCAGACGTCCAACTCTTAAAAACCATAATAAATGTCTTCTGCAAAGCATACAAAGAGGATAAATATTCTCATCACAGTCATAAGGTTATTTTTGGAAGTTTATTCTCCCTTGCTCCAGAAACACACTTACGTGGGTGAAAAAAAATTCAAGGGGAGTCACGTTACATCAAAACCATAAATTGTGCTCCATTTCCTTCTAATTTTGAAAAAAGCCTAGAATTTACAGTACTCTGTGGTATATGAAAAAGTCTTCACAAGTTTACATTGCATATTTCTGAGTCCACTCTCTTGCATGTCTGTTGTATCTGTATGTGCAGAAAGAAGGCATTACAGTGAAGAGCTGTTAGTGAGACATTGACAATGGCCACATATTTACTTAATACAGGTGTTATTGAGCTTTTCACCTCTGAGCACTGAGTCGAAGAAGTTAAAATAGTCTAAGAGCCAAAAAAAATATACCCACTGTCTGTTCACTTTCTAAGGTTACCTATTACAGCTGTTCAGACTCAAAACCAATCTCACAGGTTTGCATTAAAATGCACATCATTGTGCCTACTTAATTTGCGTTTCACAGCCGGTTCCCTTATTTGTACCTTAACAGGAAATTGTTGTTAATTACTTCTAGATGCAAATGTTATTAACAGTCTGACAAAGTCCACGCATTTTAGTTGCATAAAATTCAGTAAAATTAACTGGAGTTTTATTCTGCCTTCTGCCCTGCCATCATCATTGCAGAACTTGAAAGGAAAATTTTCTGAAAAGCATTTTTTACTAGATTTTAAGTCTTTTCCTTCTGGCATGAAGCTGATTAGCAATCCCAAAGATAAATGACCTTAGAGAGTTCATAACTTCCCCTCTGATCTTTATGTTTGCTACATTCTGCTTTTCAGACTAGATTCACTTTCTTCTGGGTCATCAGAGAAAAATGCTGACAAAATTTTAAATCTGTTTCTTAAGATCAGTATAACAACTCATGAACTAACTGGTTTTCTTCTTAAAAATATGCTACCATACAAGTCTTAGGATCTTTACTTATACTGAAATATTCAGATAAATGCTATGGGGTAACCAGCCATATAATTAATTTCCTAAATTCAAGATGAGATAAAAATAATTTAATAGGTGATCAGCAGAAGAAGATAAAGCTATAGTCAAGACATTTTTCTCAAGATACATTTTCTCACTTTCTCTAGCAATGATTAAATTTTGAGTTTTGGAGAGAAAACACCTTCACAAACAGGAGGCACAATAGCTGAAACCACTAGTAAGTAGGTAGGTGGACAAAAGTTGAGACACAAATGGGGAGAAGCTGATGCTCAATTTATTCTCCCTTCTGCCCTGCCATCATCATTTCAGAACTTGAAAGGAAAATTTTCTGAAAAGCATTTTTTACTAGATTTTAAGTCTTTTCCTTCTGGCATGAAGCTGATTAGCAGTCCCAAAGATAAACGACCTTCGAGAGTTCATAACTTCCCCTCTGATAACATCCTCAATTTGAACACTGTCTGCTTTGCAGAACAAGCTGCAGAGTTCAAGTGGTCCAAAAGTGAGTTACATGATTTGACTGTGCCAGACTGCCAGAAAGAGGCCATTTTAATAATTCTTACTCTAGGGAGAGAAATACTAGACCACAGACTTCCATGTAACTTCTACATCACTCCTTTTTTTATCCACTGCTCAAGGTAAAAACAATACTCAAATCTTCCTGAAGCTGTGACATGTGATGAGCCACAGGCCACCAGCATAACACTGCAAGAGGTCTTCAGTGGCTCAATACTGAATACAATACAAAAAATAGGTACCAAAAAACTCAGTTAACCAAAAAGTCAAAAATTCTTCTGTACAGGTTTTACAAACAGAGGATTGCAGTAGCAAGAGATAACTCATGTTTGGGAAATGTTTTTTCAAGCAGTGAATATAAGATGAGACACAGAAGTGTGATGGTTTTATGTAACTAAGTACAAAAAATTAGGTACCCAGCAACACCTATGTAGGCATACACAATACCTACAGTTTTCTACTTGCCATAGCTATTTTCAAGATTTGAAAATCTAATCCTAATCCTGTAGAAATCTATGAAAAGAGTATTGCTAAAGTTAAGATAGAAGGCGCTTAGCAGGTAACCATCTGCAAGTACCACACACACAATTATATATACACGTTATACTCACTTTTCCTTGTCTGACTTGTAGATCTGTGCAATATCTGGTACTAAAGGATCATCTGGATTAGGATCACAAAGTAAGGAGCATATGGACAATAAAACTAAATAAAAGAGACACTAGATTAAAAAAGTTAGTTTGCTTTATTCCTATAATACATGAATATATGCCAGTACACTGAAGGAAAGTGGTGGAAGATTGGAAAAAGAATGCATATTAGTATTAAGCTGTCATACAGCAGTTCTGTTCAGAAATGTTTATACAGCATCATTTTTTTATGGCCTAAGTAAACAACACCTGATACGAGCCTAAAGAATTTTTTTTTAACCTATGAACATTAAACAAACTACAGACTGCACAGTTACATATAAATATTTGTTCAAACTAAGCATTTAATCTGCAATTATTTAAGATAACTAATATTGTTAATATGACATTGTCATGCAGTACTCTATATGTGCTGTGCTGACAGTTGTTCTCTCAATCATATGAATACTTTACCCAAGCATGACTTCCATTTTGAGAAAATGCTTCATCAGCATTATGTGCAGGTATTCACTTACAATTCCATATTCACTTCCTGGTATTGAACCAAGGAGGTTTGATTTTTTTTCAGGAAATTTCTATTTTTATACTCAGAACTAAAAGCATACAAGAGTACACAGTTAAACCACTGTAAATATGTTATAAAAGGGAACTTAATGCTACCATAAGAACCTGCTGTAGAATATCTTTTTTCCCCCCCTGCTTTGTCTTGTTACCCAAGAGCCCACACCTATTTTCAGCAGTAGCAAGTTCAGCCACTTCAATACTGACATATTTATTAAGTGCCAGTAATATTAGAAAATCAGGTTAGAATACACAGTCACACCAATCAGAGGTGTTATCAGTATGTTTTAAACCTTTGATTCAGTAAAACAAGGACTAGAAAGGAGAAACTTCCATGAGTCACTGAAATTTTCAGTTTATAAAATATTAATTTTCAGTTAATAAAATATATAACATGCAAGCAGGTTAAAGGCACGTCACATCAGAACATGAGACTAGCAGACTGCTCTGTTTTATAAACAAGACAGAAAGGTGCTGAAGATCTAAAAACTGAGAGTTTTCAATTGTAGGCACCAAGTGTGAAACCTAAACGCCAACTTTCATTTGCTAAATAATTAGAAACAAGAAAATTTTTGCCTATCTACAAAACGACTAATTTCTGTGAAAAGCTGATACCAAGGACACACAAGAGCAACTCATATATTCAGCAATGACTTCAGGAAACAGTATTAGACCTAGATTTTATACAGCTTGTCAGATTACTGCACAAGGCTGTGTGCAGGAGAAGTTGCTCTTCCAAGGAGGGATGGCAACTGGACTTGCACAGACCAATTTCCATTGGACAAAGACTAACATTTTTTTTCTTTGCTTGTACACCCAATGCAATGACACTGTTCTAAAAAAAGACACAGCTTAGGGAGCTCCCAAGCACAGGACAAGATGTGATACTGTTTAACCTTTTGAGTCACGTGAGAAATTCTGTAATATGACTTAAGTGTGCCTTAGCATTTTGAAGGTGGATGAGAAAAAACAACAGCACCCACATTTTAAGCAGCTTTTGAAGTGACACAAAATGCCTCCAACAAAAGAACTGCTGAACTGTTAATTCAATGTTCCAAAAATTTACAGTGTTTAACTAGAGAAAGTTTAACTACAGGACAAGAATACTTTAATAAATCTTTTACTGATGACTTTGAAAGGAGCTACGTTTTAAAATATTCATCTTACAGAGGAACGCAAACCAGAACAATTTATCTCATTTTAAAATAAAGTGTAATTAAGACCTTAGCCCACACAAGTGTGCTCAGGCTACCCAAAGAGTCATCACAGGCAATCACCTAAGCCCACACTTGTCACTATCAGGGTCTTCCATTTACATCCAAATTCATTTGACTTTGAAGCCCAGCTCACCAGTTTCTCCTCAGCTATAATACAGAAGTTGCATTTCAGGCTGATTGGACATTTATTACCTTACTCAACTTGTTTTAGAACATTTCTCTGCCATGCACATATTTTTCTGTAATGTGACACTCCCAATAAGCTGTTCCAAGATCTTGGATCATAAAAAGAATTCCAATGCCCTTTCTGAAATGTGCAGGATAAACGAGTTCCCACTGTGCAATAATACACAAAAAAAATGCCATGGCAGTGCAATGCAATTTCATAATGCATTATCAAATCAGTGAGCTTACCTTTAGATACAGTCAGAGCTGGTGACCATTGTGATCTCAGGATATCAAGACAAATACTCCCATTACTGTTTATGTTTGGGTGATATATTTTTGTTGTAAAAGCAATCTGTAATAAAAAAATAAAACCAAACCAACTAACATAAAATTATGTTTATTACATTTGGAATCCTTAACATCATCCCTCCCTTTCCAGTCATACTGGATCTGCCAACACAATTTTTTTACAGTCTTATCTGTCATCCACAATGAACATGTGGATTGCTCACCTTTCTGGTTTTAACTTCCAAAATTAAGCCTCAAAGAACTAAGACACAGAAACAAAGTTTTGACCAAAAATATGTGATAAGTTCAAAGAAAGGACTTACTTTTGGTGGTTTGAAAGGATAGTCTGTTGGAAAGTGTACTGTGAGAAAAAATACACCCCCTTGATATGCACTATCAGGCTGGGGAAAAAAACAGAACAAATAAAACACATTAATGCATTTCAGCCATTTTAGAGTTTCCCTTTTGAATGCAGATAACCTTCCAAAGCAAATCTGTTTTTTCCCCAGCACACAGCCCACTATGGGCCATATACTGGGAAGGCACAGAGGGAATTGAACCCTCCCACTGACCTGCAGAGCTAAAGTAGAGCCAATCGTGGCTGCTACTGCAGAGGCACAAAACAGCTACTGAGCACTGCCCTTCTGGGCAGAGAAAAGGAGGGAGCAGTGTTCCACTGGGGAAGCTACAAATCTGCAGAGCAATAGACTCACTGCACTGAGGGGAATACAAAAACCAAAGCAAGTCCTCCAAATCCTGTCGCTGTGCAAGACCACAGCTGTTCTGATCCTCCTCCATCCTTAAGCTACAAATATACTTACCTTAAGAAGTGGTTTCTCTTTGCAGATGCAAAGAGTAGGATTTTCCAACATAATTCAGTTCATCATGATGACATCGGGGAGTTTTAAAACACACAACATCTTTGTGACCTGTACAAATCTGTGAACATGCATTTTGTTAGAAAACATGTGCACAGGTTTACGTCCAGGTTGCACAGAGCTAATACAAATAACTCAGTTGTAGTCATCTGTTGAAGAACTCTCATTTTTATTAACAAAAAAAAAATGAGTGGAAAAGTCTCGATGCTGAATGATAGAGAACAGTTCTGCCACTTCTGATTAAGGGAAAGAAGAAAACCACTCTCATTACATGGTAAGTTTAAAACAGCAACATAGGAAGTCAGTCTCAGGAAAGCTGCAGAAGATTGAGGTTTGGGGTTTTCTTATGGAAACAAAGGCAGACTGTTTCTAAAAATCTTTACCTTGGAAATTAATGGTTTTAGAGATGACTATATGACTGTAAGAGGTAGAGCCACAAATGGTCCACTAAGACATGTTTTCTTACACACTTAAAGTGCAGACAGTGTTGCAATGTAAGGCAGGTTATATATAGTCATACTAAGTCAGCATTAGGTAACATCAGAAGAGGTTGCCACAGTAATTCCAATTAGGTTTGAAAGGACTGCTTGCTTGAATACTAAATGGATTTTTCAAAGTTAAAATAAGCTGAAGATGAGACAAGTTCAGTGTCAGAGAGAAGGCAAAGTGAAGTCACACTATGTTTTATGAGTAGGGTATATACAACAAATTGATGACATCCACAGACAGAAGAGGTTACCCTACTTCCACACATAGGAAACGAATTCTGAAGGTAAGCTTGAGTCCTATGTTTCCATCAGGAAACATACAGGATGCACATCCCTAATTTCCTTTTGTTATCACAATAAAGGATTAATATCCTGGGGTATTCTCTTCCTGTATCTCTGCAGACAGGGCTGAGAAAGGTTGGCAAGAGATGCTCATTCTTATCCTTAACTAGAGACATCTGAGTAACCTGAAGCAAAGAAAAGAATACTTTCCACTACAGAATATGAAAGGTAAACTGCAAGCTGGAGAAGAAAATAGAATTTAAGCCAAAATTTATGTTCTAGTATTTCCCTCACTCATGTCATCAGAGTTATTCAGGACAGACATTACTGATGGCAATCAGCACATAAGCATTATTAACTCTGCTGCTTTGCTGTTGACCCTTTATCTCAGTGCAAAATGGCAAGGGTCAGAAGAATTTTGTATGTGAAAGAACATGATTGGTCAAGAAAAGTAGCAAAAGCATTAGTACAGTACAGAAAAACAGTTGCTGCTGGGCCACTGACAAGTTGGACAACAGATTCCAGTGCACCACTGGCAAATTAGTGACTGATCTTTCACTGCTTCAGAACAGCTGTGCTGAAAATGAAGAAATAGTCTTAAAGGAGACACAATTCAACTTTTCTACAGCATGCAATGCTGCATCTTAATGGATTAAGTATTATCTCAAAATTTCACCTCGCACAGTAACTCAGCTCAGTGTCTGAAGTAGAGACGTGTCTTTCCAAATTAGTACGTCTAAAAGGAAAACACTAGGAATACAAATTCCTTACCAGGATATTAATAAACACACCTTCCATCCGATCATGTTGTTCTTTGTTCTTATTTTTGCTAAAATTCTTTTCAGTTTTCCTTTAAAACTTTCTGGTTTTAAGTTTTATTGTCCTTTCTTATGTCATTTCCTTAACAAGGGTCATAATTAGGGTCTTTACAGAGCTCCCTCAACCCAAGGAAAGCACCTTTCTCACACAGAAACCAGCAAAAGCACCCCAAACTGCTGGCCTGTAATTTGCAAAAGTCATCTGCTTTTGCCAGAGCCACATCACAGCCATCAAATAAAATAAGCTCCGTCTAAAAGCCCCAAAATCACCCTGTGCAACTCCACTCTTGTTTACAGTTACCAGCTTTAATACTGGATTTCATCTACTCTTTGTCCTTTCAGATGGATGAATCTTCCAGAATTGATCTGATCATCTTTGAAAAGCCAGCTCTTTGTAGGCCCCCCTACCAAATCAAACACCACAGCACGGATTTTTGAAGTTACAGAAAGCAACTAGTACCAGACTACTCTGAACAACATCACCCTAAATCTTCAATCTATACACAGAACAGCTGAATGGAACTGCTATATTTATAGAAACCCAACTAAATTCTTCCATAACAAAAAGAGAAGCAAGGTCTTACATTCTAAGGGGCACAAATTATATACTTACAGGTCCCATAATAGTTGCTTGCCAATGAAACACTGAAAGTAAAAAAGATAAAAAATTAGAGATTTTCCAAGTTTTTTCATAACTGAAAAAAAGGTAAAAAATCTGACTATGTACTATGAAGAGCTTACAGTCATCTCCAACAGGTCCAGCAGAACAGTGGGCTGGTGGGTCACGCTGCAGGTCACTTAGTTCCTGTAAGAAACACGAAAATTTGAAAGACACCTGTGTGAAAATACACACACTTGGCAGCATCCCTTCAAAAGTAAGAACACAAACCAATTTTATTAAACCTGTGAGGTTTTTCTTGTGGTATTTTGATACGACAATCAACACTTGAAATGCACGTTGGGACTGAAAAAGTTTTTTTGTCAGATGGTCTGCAGCTAATACTGTGCTAGAAATTAATATCTGAAAGCATTTAAGAGTTGCAACTAGGCTCATAGTAAGGAGAATATACTTAAGTAGACAGGAAAAAAAAGAAAAGGATTTCTTAATTTGTCTGAAAATTCACTGTTTAATTTAGAGTTATGTGCTAATTGGATTATTCCATTATCTTTTGATTTTACAAAAGTTTCTGCATTGGCCTAGTCTATGTACATTAGCTAAACCTGCCTGGAGATGATATATGAATATAACATAAAGGTTCCTAACTAAACTAGAAACTAAAGGAAAAATATTAGTTCTTACACCATTTTTATTATACCTTGATTTAATTCCCTGAATGCCTTTTTTTTTTTAAATGACTACTAAAACACCCCAAAAGGAATTTGAAACTTAAGCACTCACAGAAGCTTTTGTGATTTATTTTTCTAGCAGGAGTCCACACAATGGACTAAATTATTAGTGGTCTAATAATTTAAAATTATTATTTGATTACACAAAACCAGCTCAGTTTTTCATCTATCATTGCTAATATCAAACAGAAAACAAGCCATGCATTAATGTTAGTTCCTTTTCCTTGTTTAATTCAATATACTACTTTTGATGTCTGAACTTTCACTGTACTAAGGATGAACAACTTTTTCCAATTCTAGGCTGATAGGAATTGTGCTGGGGTAACTTAATGACTACGTGTAAATACTTCCTTTGAAATAAGTTAAAAGATACGTGCTAAATCAGTGTTTGTAAGTAATTCAATTCATTACTCAAAACATATGCATTTAAGTCAACAATGGACATAAGCAGGCCTGCAAATACCTCGAATTTACTTTAAGGAGTAACAAGTCCTACTCAAAAAACATTAGTCAAGGCAACTACTTCCAAAATCAAGGTTTAAATTGAAACTAAGTTTAACTCAAGTGTAGAATTTGTGTATTTAGTGTGATCGGACCTTACAAACAATTTGAAGCGTTAAAAATCTGCACTTCTCAACTGCTGTGATCTATTTTTACATAGGTAAATATTTTAACTCAATCTGCCATGCATCTGGCACCTAAATTCAGCCAGACTTTACAAGTCCACTCTAGGCCATGAATTCAAAGAAAGGCACTGCACCATATCTTACTACATCTCTGAAGTCACTTCTCACAATCTTTGTAATTTAAAACAAGAGAGACACTTTCATATACTGAAATAGCTCAGGTTGCCAACTAGCATTACTTGTTTGCACTTTATTCTCTTGGTGAAACTGTATGTTGGTCAAGAAACAACACTCTGGGCTAAACTTTAACTAATAAAGGCAGTAGAAAAAGGTGCAGTTCCCGTTTTAATCGGAGGATTCAAATTTCGTTTAGGAGTGATCCAGAGAACCAGCCACCTGTGCAAAGCCAAGCCACTGCCAGGACACACAGGAGTCAACCAGTGTCAAGTTTCCAGCAGTCACCAGAGTGGTCACAAACACGACCAGCAGCAGAGCTGTTGCAGCCACTGTCTTCTCTAATTTGCAACTCAAGATATAACCTAACAAGAGAAGATGAAGTCTTGCATACGCACTAAAAAAAAAAAAGGTAAAAAAATAAATTAAAAAAAAAATCAAACAGCTACACGGAACTGTCAGCCAAAACAGAGAACTCAGACTACAAACCATGCATTTTATAATGGTCATTGTTGAACACTAGATTCAAGGCAATGATGGGGAAAAATATGTAGCTTAAAGTCATCAGAAAGTCTCTAAAGTATATGCAAACATTCTCTACACAGATGCAAACATCCAGGCAAGTACTTTTAATTTTAGAGTCCCAAGTCTGTAACAGCACTCTCATTTGCTAAATGTTTTCCTTGAGATCTTTACATACCTCCAAACCTACACAAATTGGTTTTCTTTCAGATATACATGTGTACTTCAGAATTGGCAGAACTGGGGAAGGCTTCTCTGGCATACACTTTCAATTTGTTCAGGCTAAAGGCACTGAAATTTGTTCATGATAAAAAAAACCCATTTTTAATCATACCTTGATGAGACCTAGAACTATCAACTCCTGTTATTAACGTTTCCTAATAACAATGAAGAAAAGTCTCTTCAACCAACTTCACTAAATGAGAGCAATGTTCACAAATACATTCAGAGACCTTCTGCAGCTAGGAAGCAAAGCCAGAGCAAAGTTCAAAACCTTCATAGTGCAAATTCAAGCCTTATTTTGCAACCATATGAAATTACATACTGAAGCTAATGTGGTTTAAAAATACAAGTGGTAATATGATCAAATTTGCAAATTGCAATGGACCATATGAAGAGTTTGAATCCTTACATTCAGAAATTCCAGATCAAGCTGTGATAAAAAATAACTACTCGGCTTTATATTGTTAATAATGCTGTTTAAGCTTCAGAATCAAATCAAAATCATCTAAGATTTAGGCTTCAAGCTTCCCTACGCCTTTTGAAATGATGCAAGGAGACAGAATGCCCCTGAATCAAACTGACTTGTCAGTGCCCAGAATTGAACACTGCAGAACAAGTGTGTGGACTCTCTAAAGTAGATGTAAAAAACTGCTTCACAACTTCACATATTCACAAAAGAATTATTTGTATAGGGAATTCTTTTATTCAATGTCTCAAAAATGCTCTTCACAAGAACACCAAAACTTTGTTTTGTCAAGGGACAAGGCTGAAGGTTTACAAAGCTTAATGTGCTGAAACCTCACCAAGAAAGGCAAGAGAACTTCATGGGAGGCACTACACAGTCAACACTAGAGATCCCCCTGTAATTTTAAGTTAATTGCTTAGAGCAGCTTTGTCCATACTTTATGGATTATCATCATGTAGCTGCATGATGCAGGTCTTGTCACTTCAAGGCCTGGTCTACATGAATATTTTTAGGCACTAGTATAGAAAATGCTGGTGCAAGACTTTGATGTACACACTAACAAACGGGATCTATAGCTCAAAGCAGTGCAGATTCACTTTCAGAAGAGAAAGTGAATTACAGTGTACACTGGTGCAACATGTTTTATCAGAATACACAAACCCTAAATTCTGCCTGCAGGAGATGCATCAGAAGTATCAGTTATTTCAAACACTGGTGAGTATCACAGCATAAAAGCATCTGTCAAGAGCTCTAAGACACACTCACTACACTGTCCCAGAACAGCCAGGATAAACTATACAGAGAAAAATAGCTAAGCTGGGAACTTGAAGGAATAAGTCTTCTAGTCCTCTCAAACATACAAAATAGTACACGGTAGAATAGAATACTATTGACTAGAATACTCCTGGAGATGGACACCACAAAGCTTCCAAATTATCACCTTTCCTTGCACCACACACACTCCAAAACACCCCTGTAGCAGCATGAGACAAAAATTTAAGATTCAAGTTTAGCAGCTGTGAAACACAAGCTACAGTATGCTATAAATGCTGGAGACATTTCTGACTGTGCAGACTAATATTCATGGTCAAAGAATAATACAGGATGTATTTCATAAAAGTATAAAGTTGAAGACTGCAAGGGCAATTTAACACTGACATTCTTGATTAGCAGCCAGGCTTCTCTCCCAAAAAGCTACTAGAACAACATTGTAAAGGATACTTTGGTAACAAGGAGATAAATCTTTTCCACATAGTACTCAGGGATACTCAGTGACTATGAGCATGAGTAGCAAAAACAACAAAAAAACCCCCTAGAAGTGTCTTTTTTTTCAGTTTAAAATAATCAGAAAAAAGACTGCAGATTATCAGAAGCCCAAAATAAACTGCACACAGCATCACTAAAAGCTATTTTCATTCTCTAATCAACACAAAACCACAACCAGAACCTTTTGCCACACCATTATTTAAAATACAGAGGTTTATCTTTGTCAGCTATGTTCTTCATTTCTTGCACAAAATGCACTGTAGACCACAGACTCATTTCCTACCAACTCCATGCATACACCACTGCTTGGAACCATCTGTTCCACAAAAAGCTCCACAGTGGTCACACTTAAGACTACTTAAAGAATTCTCTGTTCTTCATAAATTTGGTAAATGTAGAGCACATATTTATCAGAACATTTATTGATATAATTGTTAGTCAGTAATAAAGTACATATTCTATTTCCATACATGCAAAAAACAATGTTGCTGTGATATCACAGCTGATATTTTGAAAGCAAATTAAAACACGTTATGTTACAGCCAAAAAAGTTGTCTCAGTATGCTTATTACCATCTAAAACCAGCATGTTTAAAATAAAAATCTAAACCACAAATATCAATAAATTTTGAGTCAATTTACAATAGCAAAAGGTATTTTCAACATCAATTTTCAAGTCCATATGTCCTGTTAGCCTACACATCTATGAAACACACTTTGAAGCAGATATATTTAACTAAATGTTTGAATGCTTCTGTTCTTACTGAGTTGTAGGAGAAAAACAATCAAGCAGTATGTACCAATACGATAAAACAACA
The DNA here is from genome assembly GCF_003984885.1 of Neopelma chrysocephalum. Classification (NCBI taxonomy): domain Eukaryota; kingdom Metazoa; phylum Chordata; class Aves; order Passeriformes; family Pipridae; genus Neopelma; species Neopelma chrysocephalum. The sequence continues at coordinate 2,962,474 of NW_020897751.1, read as the reverse complement.
GCTATTTTTAAACCAGTCTTCAAATCTATCGCTTCTAAATCTCTTCCAAACTCTCCTTAAATCCAATTTTTTTATGCCTGTTACAAAAGTACATATGTACTTGTTTTGTAAGTATTGCAAGCCAGCCTGAGCATTAACAAGCACAACATCAACTGCCCATTAACACTGGAGGAGTACCCAGGTACAGGACTTATGATGAAAACAATCTCCTCAACCGTGATATGGAACTGACAGGACAACAAACTGCACAATTAGGTGCACGAACAAAGAATTCAGAACAGGAACCCCCAAAAAAAGGCTCTGCATAAGACAGATGGGCAGAACAGCCCTACACACTAACTTGCATAACCTGACAGCCTGAATTATTTTCTACCTCACACAAAAGCCATGGAGTCTCAATTTCCAGAGGTGGGAAGAATAAAGGCTTCTTTGCACAATACCCCTTCCCAACTAAAGCCGACACAATTTGTTTTGTTTTCGTCATTTGCAACATCTGGAGTTTAAAATGCCCACAAAACCATGCATTATTCTTTCAATGGTGCGTCACAGACTACAGAGAAGCAACTCCTGCTCCAAGGAACATCTATTCTACATCACACACAGCACAGTGTAGAAATACAGTGTAGAAATACAGTGCCTCTCTAATGCAATGGTAAAACAAAGCACTGACAAGGTAAATGAACTCAGGTTCCTCAGCTTAAGATGAGTAAGAATCCCCCAACCTAAGCTTCTCTGAGGAAGTCCAAGATGAATTTGTCATGGAGGCAGCACTGATGGCTGTGCCTGCAGAGCAAGGCTTCATGTCCTCATTGTTCTTCCACCTGCAGGACTAAGATCAACATCCTTCCATGTGCAGTTATCAGCTTGCCCACTTTTTAAGGAAGTTCCCAAGTGAAATACGTCATTCTATGTCTAATGTATAGTCTTAAGTCCATATGCTGTCCTCCTTTGAGGAGTCATTCAAGACTGATCAACCAATGGCAGGATGCAAAGAAACAGATCCCAGTGGCAAAACGATTTAGAAATCAGAATCCCCACCAGTATGAGAAAAAATATGCTTACTAACATGTCTGCATATTACAGCTTTGCCTCCTCTGTAGGTGTTATCATACTGAACACATAAATTATTAAAATTACTGTGAACAAACAATCAGGCTTGCCACCAAAATCACAATTCTGCACCACCCTAAATCCACCCAAGCTTAACTTCAGACAGTATGTCTAGACTGACAAGCTCCCAAGCAACACCACTGTTTTCTAACAGCACTTTGTTCTCCAAAGAATTTCTCTAGGCACTCTGTGAAACTATGAAGTTCTTACAGCATTTCCTCCACTCCAGATCTTATCCCTTCCTACCCCTTAGGACACAACATAGCTATCAGCCTTTATAGCCAGTCTGAAACATCAGGAAGTCAGACAGGATCAACATTTCATCTAGCATTAAACTTCCAGTTTCGTGATTTTCAGGAAAGCTCTATTTATTACAGGGACACCAAAACAGTTTGCCTTTTTGAACGTCTCCCCTTCATTTTAACTTTCTATTTGAAACAATCCTATTTCCTTGCCACTCTCTCTCCTCTTCTAGTGCTCCAGAGACAGGCTGGTGGCCAAATCCCTCTAGTAGAACTTTCTTCTTCCCCTGGAAAGGCAGCAGAGAGTGATGAGGGTAGTTAATGAAAAAAAAAAAGAAAACCAGCAGCAGTCAATTCTGCAGCAAACTAGAAGTAAGCAGTAACTAGCTCTGAATTTAATCTCTACTCTTCTGGGAGGTCCTTACCTGGTATCTCTTCATGTTTTGTGCAGAAGTTATTGCATAACCAGGAAATCTCATACTACCTTGCAGTCAGCACGTTGGAAAGCATTGCTTCATTTTGAAAGAGTAGAAACAGAATCTAATAAGGCTAACAGGATGAAAGATACTTTCATAAACAGTCTAACCATAATTTAACATCTATCAAATGCAAAGTTCTTAAACGCCACACTAAAGAAAATTGTGGGTTTCCAAATCATATGGAGGTCTTTAAAGCAGAAAGAAAAATTACACAGGGAACATCATAAAAGTATGAAGAACAATCCTATTCTAGCAGGACCTCGTATGGAAAGCCACAAACAACCACTCCAGCTCAAAAATACCAGATTATCAGACTGTCTTTTGTCTATTTACCTCAGAAGAATGAAACTGAACAAGAAGTGGAAAGAGATGGTATTCAGAACAGAGGTAGGAAATTAAAATGGCAACAAATGGTAGACCATTCCCATAATAAGTAGAAGCATGACAGAGTTACTGCTAGAGAAAATCACTGTAGTTATTTATTAATATTTGATATAATGGTCAAATGGAACGTTCTCAACAAGTGACAGGAAGTAACAAAAATCTCCCTTAATTGCACTACCCGTAAAGGTGTAAGCTTTGTAGCTCGAGTTATGACTACCAACTTCTGGTAGAAATCCATCCAAGTGACTTGGTACCTACTGTAGGGTGTCCTAAATCTGCTTGCTGTGGGGTTAACCAGTCACTATAGAATCCTACTTCTGCAATACCAATGGCTTCCAGGAGCAAAAGGGAATCCTGAACAAGAAACTGGAGGAATGTCACAGAACCAGGATAGCACCAATGCCGACTAAACATGGCACATCGACAGCAACCAAACACCACGGATTCTTTTATCACGGCCACAGCACTAACCTTAACTCCACTCCTGTGCTGGCCACCCGCGGTGCTCTTTTTGTCTGCACTGAACAGCGACCAGCTCGGCCTTGCAAAACAAAAGGAAACTAGGAACTCGCTCCACAGCTTGAACCTGGCCATTTTAAAATATCAGCCCAAACCACTACAGCTGAGATACATTCCAACGTCATAGCAAACACTGTGCTGACAGCACTGCCTAACCTGGGAAACAACTTGGGCACAGGGCTGACCAAAGCGCGCACAAAGGGAGCCCAGCGCCTGGGCGAGAGATATCCCCGCACCTCTGCTGAGGGCACCCCCTCAGCACCGCCTCGGCCTCCCCCGCTCGGGGCACCGCGGGCGGCCCCTGAACGCCAGGGTAAAGCACCGACTCGGGGTGCGGGGCCTTTGAGGAGGCCGACGAGAGGCCTCACGCCCGCTCCCCCTCGCCGGCTGCCGGCGACGGACAGGGAAGGACGGGTCCCGGCGGAGACAGTGCGGGGCAGCAGCTGCCGCGACGCCTCTCGCTGAGCCGAGCCGAGCCCGGCCCGGCCCTGCCCGGCCGCCGCCGCCAACCCCCGGCAACAACGGGACGGTTCCGAGGGCTCCCCCAGGGCGGGGAGCCGCCACCTCCCGCGGCTCGGCCCCACTCACTTTCTGTATCCGCTTCAGCGCCATGGGAGCGCGGGGCGGGAGCGCGCGGCGGGAGCGCGCGGCCGGGGGGAGGCGGGGCGAGCGCGCGGCCGGGGAGGGGCGGGGCGTGCGCGCTCTCGCCGAGCCCTTTGTGTCCGCCTGCGCCTGCGCAGCCCCGGCCAGCGCGGGGGGCGCCGGGAAGCGCAGTCCGCGGGGAGAGCGGTGCGCGCCCCCTAGCGGCCGGCGGTGCGAGCGGCTCGGCCGGGCCCGTCCCGCCCGCGGGGCTGCGGGGTGCGGGGGGAGAACAACGGGGGTCTGCGGGTAACCAGAATTATTGCTCTCACATTGCTCTCACTTTGAGTAGGTCATAGAATCATGAAGGTTGGAAGAGACCTCTAAGATCGAGTCCAACCATAAACTAGTTCCCAGACTGGCAAGTCCCTAATCAGGTACAGAACTCCGATAATAAGTTTTTAAAGTAAAGACTAGTAATTCTCACATCAATACCCAAGCTTGTGAGGTTCGAGGTGGCTATTGCTGGGAGGAGGTCACTCTTTAGCTCACCTCTCCACTGGAGAGGGCTCACAGGGCGATCTGTCCTAAGTGGTTCGCAGAGCTGCTGCGAACTCACAGCATCAGTAGCAGAGGGAACGCGAGGCTGCGGTGAGCCTGTGTCCGCTCAGGACGCACAGTGGTGCCCAACACCCATTTTACAGCTGCCGAGGCCTCACTGGGGGCGCTGTTCTGGGCATCAGGCCAGCGATAGCTCTCGTTCGCTCCTCCCTCCCTCTGTCCGCGACGCCGTACCCCCACCGACCCTCCCCGACCTCCTTGTCTTTACGGGGCGGCCCCGCCGCCATCTTGGCGGGAGGTGCGCGTGCGCGGAGCGGCGCTGCGCGTGCGCGGTGTGGCGTGGGAGCAGGAGCGATGGGGCCGGGGCAGAACAGCGCTGTGCGGGGTACGGCCAGCCGGGGGTGCGGGGCACGGCACAGCTGGGCTGGGCTGGGCTGGGCGTGCGGGATGGGCTGGGCGTGCGGGATGAGGTCGGCCGGCGGTGCGGGGTACGGGCCGGTGGGGGGTGCGGGACTGAACGCGGGCAGGACGGGGCCACCCCGCGGGGGTGGTGGGGGGCGGCTCCGCCCCGCGTCTCGCGCCCCGCCGGCCCCCGGGACAAAATGGCGGCACCCCTGGTCCCTACCCCGCCCCTCCCCGCGGGACGCGCTGCGCCAGGGCAGGGCTGGAAGCGGCCGGGGCGATCCGCAGTACGATAAAATGCCCTCTGCGGCCGGCGAAGAGGGGCATGGTAACCTTAAGTAACCCCCCTGGCCCCTTGTGAGAGCTCGGACCCGCCGAGCTGCCCGCCGGGCCCTTGCGGGCACTTTAGCCCTCGGAGCGGACCCGGCCGCCCGCCAGGTTTTATCTGTGCTGGAGACAGCCCGTTTCAGGCACCTTTGTTTTATTTCTGCCTTTTCACGTGTTTGAGTGTAAACGTCATGAAAACCGGTACATTTCAGGAGTTTTGCCTGGCTCTCCAAGCCCGACACTGTACAACAGAGGTAACGGTGCCATTTGCGCTGCGTAATTATTGACCTGAACCTGAGATAGCGTTCCTTGTTTTAAATGCTGTTGCACAACCGAATGGGATGAAAGAGTTGGGGTGGGTGGAGGACAGAGTAGAGTCCCAATTACCTAATGTTTTCTATAAAGTGAGCTTCACCTGCTTGACTGTGGTTTCTACTTGCAAAGCTGCTCGTGGCTTATGTGCTTAATTCAGTGGGCCGATAGTTTTGGCTTGTTTTTCTTTCGGGGTGGAGGGTGTACACTGCTGGTACAGAGGTTGTTGGCAAAGACATTAGTCAAAAATGGGTTGCAGTGATTTAAAACAATGAAAGCACTGAGGATGACTTGGTAATAGTTTGCATCCAGGTTGTGTTCCTAAGGGCAGCTTGCTGTCATTTATACGCTTGCAAGAATTAGAAGAGTTCCTATACATTAGGAATTGAGAAGAAAAACTTTGTGAGGACGGAAGAAGAGCATGCTCCTAGTCGAACTGCAAATACCCTTCTTGTCTCAGGGAAGCAGGGGGAGCAGTCCTAGAAGCTTCTCTGTTTAGGAGGAGATGAGGTTAGGTTATTGTGATTTCTGACAAGATTAAACTTGAAAAGTGCCTGATGACTGGCCGGTCACAGTTCTTTCTCCAGTTTCCGTGTGTCTGATGAAATTTTGAAATCATTTATTCCACTACTAAAAACTAGACACCAGAACTTTATTTTTGTGAGATTTAATTCCTGGTAGTAATTTTGGAGTTAATTACTTCTGTGCATTTGTGCCCTTTGGAAGGCAGTGAGTAGCGCAGCTGATGCTTTTTGTTGTGAGAGGTGTGGGTGGTTGCAGGTGTGACCCCACATCGACTATAGATCTGATCACAATGACTTGTCTTGTGCTGCTAACTGGCAAAATCCAACATTCTTTCTCCCTCAGGTGGCCTCTTTATGGCTTCAGTTAAATTAAACTTGTCAGTCATAATGCCATGTTTTGTGGATGCTGTGGAGTGGTAGAAGTGATTTTGTCAGCTTGACTGCTTGGCTTTTCCTGTTAGGCTTTTTGTGCAGCCAGTTGTCCTGGATGACTCTTGAGCATGGCTTTTCGTTGTTGACAGTGACACTGCTGGACTATCGTAAACAACTCTTCTGCAATAGTAGTCTCTTAATTGGCAACAAAATGAGGAGACAAATGCTTGAAAGTTACAAGCACTTCTGGAGACATAAAGTATGGGTTTTCATGTTTGGAGTTATTACTCTGTCACTTTTGAATAATATAAACATTTTCTAAGCAGCAGAGGTAACTAGAAAATTGCTTCTTAGGACTGTCTTGGACTAACTTTTTGGGGTGAAACTCTCTCTCTCATGTTGCCAGTTCCTGGAATGTAAATTGATCTGTGTCCTAACAAGGATCTTGTACTCCTGGTGGACGTAAGACCACCTCAGTTTCTTCTTGTGCTTCTCAGTGCAGATGGCAAATGCCTGTTCTTCCTGCAGATAAAATCTGTCTGAGCTCTCTGGCAGATCCAAAAACCACCTCTGTAGCCTGGATCTGGAAACACCCAGAGCAATGTTCTAGATGTTTAGAGAAGAGGGGAGAAACTCATCTAAATAAATCTCTTTTCCATTAGGATATATCCAAAGAATACAGAAGAGAAAAAATTCCTATCAGTGGCTTGTTGCTGTTCTCATCTTCTGAATTTTGTTTACTTCTGTGTGCTGCCTCCTGGGACTTCATTCTGTCTTCCCTTCTCTTCTCTTTGCGTGTTAATTTTCCTGGAGTTTTAGCCAAACTTTTTTCCATTGTTTAGTGATTATGACATGGAAACAATTTTTCCTGTCATGTTACACAAGCCTGTAGTATCTTGTCTTGTAGTCACTTGTATCACTGTGTTTTTGTATTATACTAGAATTGGGAGTTCTTTAATAATGACTCAAAAGTTACTCCTACTGCTTTTTATTTTATAAAGAAATAAAAAAACCCTTGACATTCCACATCAGTTTCACTCTGTTAACAGATGCCTTGTACGTGACCTTATGAGTTTGGCAGCAAACTGTTGAATTGGCACCAGAGATCTCTTGAAACAGCATTTAAAATCATCTGAAAAGTGTTTTCCTTCCAGGTGCATTTTATGGTTGACTTAGAAAGATGAAATGAGCATTCAGCTTTTCCAGATCTGTTTCTGAAACAAGACAACAGCTGAAGACAAAACTCACTGCCTCTGAAGCCCTGCAGATGATTTAAGAGAGAGTCTTTTGATTAAGTTAAAAAACTTCTCCTAAAATTTCATGATGTTTATTAAGGCAGTGCTAGAATTTAAAAAATAGACTGCTTTAAATGTATTATCAGTTGATACAATTTTCTGCCCTGACACAGCTCCAGAGAAGCAGTGAAGAAAAGCTAATACAGTAGAGAAGACATTGCTCTGTTATGAGGAAAAAATACCCAAAGCTGTTTGTATACAAGTTGCCCGAGCGTGTAACAGATGACCCTTGGGAGAAGAGGTAGAGGATCACAGCAATACAAGATAACAAATCAATCATCTCTGCTTGTTGTGGGTGGCTACGTGAGGGCTGGCCCAAGGGATGGTCAGAAGGATCTGGGTTAGCTGCAGATGTGCAGAACAGCTCTTCTGACTGTGCTGCTGAATTTTAGTACAGACTTTTCCTGCTTGCGGTGTGAGTCACAGAAATATAATCAAATTTTTTTTTTTCTCTTCTGGTTTGCTAAATCGACCTGGACTTTTGGAGAGGTGCAAGAAAAGATCACCTTCCTTAAGGTGCAGCACCTTAAAAGGGTGCTTCAGTTTCAGGAGTCATCCTTGGTCTTCATTAAAGTCACTCCCTCCCCTGAGATTCTATAAGGAAATGGATACAATGAACCACTGTTCTTTAATTTCACCTCCTCACTTCTTTATTAAAAATCTGCATTACTCTGGCTAGTTTGTAAGGGGGAGATAAAGGGTGAGAACTCACTGGATGGGTATAAAACACAGAAGTCACCACATGATCTCTGGGGCTTTTATTGTTTTAGGGACTTTGGAAGCAGGGAAATATGCCCAAAATTCTTTGATGTTAATGATGGTTTTCTGTATCTTAATATCACCTTGTTACAGGGAGGGTTTGTCAGTCATTTGCGGGGGAAATCTCAGAGTATGTTGGTCTCTTCTGCATCATTTACTTAAAAAAGGAACTCTGAAGGATTTTTGCATCTTTTACTCCTTTAGTAAGACCCTAAAGGAGTGCCTGCCTTCCCTGATCTTACATGGCTGCAGACACTGTACAGATATTTGTCTGATTCCACACATTGCTACCTCCAGGCCCCTGTGGATCAGCAAAGTGCCTGTGAGCTAACATTGTGTTTTAGCTGAGGAAGGGGCTTGGTATGGATTCTAGAAAAGTCTATGGGACAGGGGCAGAAAACCTTGATCCTTTTAGACCAATCTCATGTTGGCAATACAGCAAGTGAGTTGCTCATGGAAAGTAGCAAGAACTAACAAAGGGTTTTTGTCTCTAAAAAATAAACGCGTGCTGTGATTCTTAAATATAATCCTTTTGGACCTTTGTTCTTTCCTCTCCACAACAGTAGGGATTTAATCTAAGCTGGCTCTTATTACTGGAAGCAATATATTTAATAATTTTCCCATTGCCAAACAGCTGGTTTTAGGTTTTTTAGTTACAAGATGCATTATATTAAAAGCTACTCATTGCCTCTGCCTTGGGGGCATCCTGCTTGAGTTGTTGGTGCTGGCTGTTGTTCTTTAGTGACTTTTCCTGCAGCTCAAACAAACAAGACAAGTTTTTTCCTGCTACAGAGTGTACTTACAGCTGGTTTAATATGCTGAACTTTGAAACAATATACTACCCATGTTGATATCGGTTTCCCAAATAAAAGGTTAAAAAAAAAAACCAACAAAAAAACAACCAACCCAAAAAACCCCCAAAACCCTGCCAGGTTAATCCTCACCCTTACATACAAGGGACTTGGGTGAAGTAGAACTCTGATTAGTAGAAAGGAGTAGATTAACTAGGTGAGTGTCAAAGGAAAATATTCTTCTGAAGTACAGAGTTACTACTACAGAACAAAAACATTTATTGGAAAGTAAAGATGTTGCTGCAAGCAGGAAGACTTTTACTACTGAGTAGTTTTAATAGAACATTGTGGTCAAAAATTGACAGTCTCTCATTTTTTTCTTTTATTCTAGTTGAATGGATTGCTGCAGTCTCCTTAGCTGCTGGAGCAGCTGCTGTTGGGTATCTAGCTTACAAAAAATTTCTCTCTAAAGACAAATGCTGCAAAGCAATGGTGAATCCCCATATCCAGAAGGATAATCCCAAGGTAGTCCATGCATTTGATATGGAAGATCTGGGAGACAAGGCTGTGTACTGTCGTTGTTGGAGGTCTAAGAAGGTAAGAGACGACTGAATGGTCCAATGTAGTTCATGTGCCTGCATCTTTCAGCAAAACTATTTTTAAGCTGCTTTATTTAGAGGAAACTAACGTCTTTTCACCTAAACTATTCAACAGTGAGATGTAGCAGTATTTTAATCCATAAAGCTATGCAGATTTGTGCTGGCGCTCAGAGTAAAGGCTGCAGATCAGTGCTAATAGTGGAAAAATGTTTCTGTAGCTCTGAAGAAGAAGATCTCTTGAAAGGAGAGCCACTGTCTGGAGCACGATCATGAATGACAGATGACATTTTGTGTGCTTCCTGTGCTAATACTGTGGCTTATCCAAAACTATTGGCCTGTTGGCAGCAGGAGCTCAGGAACCACAGTCTGAGAGGACCTTAAACAGCTTTTTTTTTGGAGAAAGTTGGAAGCTTACTCAGTCATAAGGTACCTTGCTACTAGTCCATAGTTCATGGCAGTGCAATCACAGTGGCATAGTTTAAGCTTCTATTTTTAAGCAATTAAAACTCTGGCCTAGACACTGGTCCAGCTTACTTGCCTTTGAAGTTGAGTTGCCTCAGTTGCCTAAAATTAGTGGTAACCTAGCCTTTCAATAACACTACCTCAGATTTAAATCTGATCTTAGAGATGCATGACTCTTGATGTAGCTGAGAGGTGTACAATTTATCTATAGTGGGAGTTCTGGGATGTGCAATGAGAGAAAGCGAATTGCATGATTAGTCCTGTCCATTTATCTCCAGTGCATGTTTGAAAGGTTTCTTAGAATGTGCTAATGTGTGGAGGCTAAAATAATACAGGCCTTCGAAGCCAGATAACTGCCTTGAAATTTAGCTCTCTGTCCATCAGTGAAGTGAGTAATAGACTTGTAAAGTCTTAGACACTTGTCTAATCAGGCCATACTCGGCTGTTTTCCAGGTGCTATGACTTCTGGTTCTTGCTGTTGTCAAATCTGACTTCATCACCTTGTGGGTAACTCAGGAGCTCGCACATTTGTAGCAGAATTTGGTTTAACAGTAAAATACTGCTAAGGATTAAGCAGCATCATGACTTGATTCTGAAATAGTCCTGTGGAGATGGTCTTGTCTTCTCTGTTCTGTCTAGGCTCTGAACTGAAAAACATACAAAAAAAATTCCTACCTTGAACCTTGGCATTTGTGCTTTCTGCTTCCTACTCAATTTTCTAAACAGAAATAGAAGACAGTGTCTGGTTATAGCGGTTGCATTGCAGCTCCTGCCAGTTATTTGCCATTGTTTGATATTATCTTTTTTTGTGTGAAATAAAAACCTTAAGAAGTACGTTTTTGCACAGTGTAGGAACATATTGTCCTACTGAATCAGGGCTCTAATCACATGAAAGGAAGTAGATGGGGCTATAATGTGTGCGTTCTTAGAACTCTGATCTGAAAAGTCTTGTAAAGGCATTAAGGAGGTCAGTGGAAATTTTGGGAAGCATTTGTTTTCTTTTACTGGTGTTTAATGATGAGTATTTGAGTCAGAATGTTCTGTTCCAAAGACAGTAGTTTCCAGTTTTGCTGCCTTCCTCTTGCCCTGGTGGGCTGACCTCGCAGGATGGGAAGCATAATCTTTAAGATGGTGTATGTGCTTCTTCTCATGTTCCGTTATTGCCAAGCAGTAATAAAATACATCATTCTCACATGCTTGTCATCTTTGGAAATTGTTAGATAACAGTTTCAGAACTGTAAGAACCAGATAATGCTAAAATTTGTAATAATATGGTGTCAAAATGTGGAATGTGTGTGCTGCCAATGTGGGAAATCAAAATCACTTCAAACGCATTAAGTACCTGCTGTGTTTTTGTTATATAAGTGGCGTGTAAAATTTAGAAGAGATGCCCTTTTGTATCAATGTGTGTACTTCTCATCAGATTTTGCCTCACCTGAGGCATGAAGCTGTTAATAGAGCCACTAGTGTTAGGAACTATAGGCTACTTCTGTTGCATTGATGGCACTTGTGCACTTACACCTCAGGGTGTTCCTCCTCTGCAGGGAATAACAAAACAGTTGGACTATACCAGGGTATTTTGGAGTAACTCTTGAAAAAGAGCAGGATTATTTGCAGTTGGGTTTTTTTGGTTTGGTTTTTTTTTCCCGAAATAGTGTACTTTAGAGGCTTTTGTGCTGGCCAGTGTCTTTGTGGAGTGTATGTGTTTAAAAAAACCCCACATATGGTATCTTCAAATAAGTCTGTCTTGGGGTGTAATTATCTGTTAATAATAGGTAGGTAGTTCTTTAAATGACCCTTTTCTGTTCAGCGCAGTTGTCAAGTTTTGTGAAGAAACCCAGTGTTCAAACTTATCAGTGTAGAGGCAGTAGTTTTGTCTTGACACTAAACTGTAATTAAAGTTAGAACACTTGTTTTCTTCCTTATCTTCATTTTTAACTGTGTGAGTTGGGGGATGGGAGACTTAATTTCCTTTCTTTTACAATGACCTGCAGCCTTTGTATCTTCCAGAGAAGTATTAGTCCCCAGTCTGTGGGTTGAGGAATATTGCTGCAGACTATCAGCAGAAATAGAGGTAGAGAATCCAAGCCTGTTTGGTGTCAAGGGAAATCAGCTGAGCTGTCCAGATCAGTGCACAATTCCCTCAGGGTTTGAGCTTTGGCCACTATTGCTAGCCTGCTTTATGTTAATCAGGGATGAACACGTGTCAGGCCAGGGATTCATCTATTCAGTAACTGGGCTTCAAGTGGGTGCTCCGGAAAAGGGTTTGGTTTGGTCTTTTTCCTGAGAAACTGAAATCTAGTGTACCAGCCCTGGGAGCCAGTGTTTCTGGGCCCAGCTGACCAGTAGGATGAACTCAGAGCAGTCAGCACTGTTAAAGATGTCTTGAGCTATCTGCAGCCTATGAATCCTGCTATTTTTGTCACTTGCACAGTTGAAGTGATGATGTTGGACCTTGGGCTTGCTTCCTTGGAGCTTGCCAAATGTTAATGTCTGATGGAAGCTGTGTTGATGCTTCTGTGCAGACCAGCATACTGCAGTGTTGCATGGAAAAACAACTGGCCCAGGAAGTTCTGGGTTGGAAGCTGGTCAGTGTCCCATGAACATACATGCCTGTTTGCTCAGATTTTGTCCAAGTATCTGTCACTACTTACTCATTGAGTCACAAATGACTGATGGGATGATAAAGTTTCTGCATGGATCAGCTTACATGAGCATTCTCTGAATTCAAGGTTTCTTTATTCATAAACATCACCTGACACTTTTAGTGTAGGTTTTAACATTTTGTAACTGTGAAAAAAACAGAAAAAAACACCTGACCTCTCCTTCCCTTCCAACACTACCCTACAGAGCAGGTGAGGTTATTTTTAAAGCTCTGTATATTGTTTCATTATATTGGTTTTGTGCAGTACTTTGAAATTTTTTATTCCAAGCATGGGTGATAGGATATTAATGTTTTAAAAGGCTGTGACTCAGGCATGAACATTGGGATTGCTGGAGCATTGAAGACCAACTGTGACGGTACTGCAAGGGAATAATGCTGTTGCAAAGGCAAAAATGGAGTAATGCCCAACTTCGGTTCCCATTACTTCTAAGCAAACAAAATAGTAACTGAATGGGAAATACCAGTGTGTGATTTCTGTGATTGTCTCCAGAGTTTCCTATAAGAGGAGGCATAGCCCCGAAATACATCCTTGAGAAGTGATGGGATCTAACCTCATTCTTGCTGCCTCACAGAATGTCTTTTGGCTCTTGTATGTGAAAAGGGCTGCCCAGAACCAGAGTGGTTGTCACCAGTCTGGGACCTGGGCAGTTACAGCTGGCTAGAGTTGTCCCCGTAGTTCTTGCTCTGACCAGCCTGTTCTAGGGTGGGGGTTGTTTTGTTTTTTTTTTTTTAAATGAAACAAAACATTTCTTGAAATTACTTCCAACTGACATGGCTCTTAAGGGCAGCACTGAGGAAGTGCAGCTTATTTCCATTAGTCAGTCAGAGTCCTAATGTGGAAGCCAGTTTGTGCAAAGGGATGGTTGTGTGGATGAGATAAGCTGTGTCAGGATGGAGGAAAGCTGGCTCACCACTCCAGCTGTCTGGAATCAGGACTAGTATGTATGTGTGTCTCTCATTTAAGAGGTGAGCCAAGGAAACTGTCCTTTTTCTTATCATATGCTATGGAAAACCAGGGAAATAATGGAGCTAAGGATCTCTTCGTGTTTCTCTTTCTCACCCCACTTACTATCTGGTACTGCACTCAACTCTGGCTGTCACCTGGGAAAATGGAGTGTGGGGCAAGATTGAGAGCAAGGTGCTCCAGGTAGGTTATAGTTGAAGGTCTGCTCAGGCTGCACTTTCCTTATGCTGGCCTGAGGCAGGAACACCAAACAGAGTGCAGGTTAGTGGCTGCTTTTTTAGAATAAGCCTCTTGTCCACTCTATAGTAACAAGGGTAAAACTAGCATTCAGCCAAAACTCTGGGATACCTGAATTGCCAGCACAAAAGTTGTAGTCTGTGGTCGCAGTGGATTTAATGAGAAAATGTCTAATAAACTTTCAGTCTAGGTTCTCAATTCTGACTCTGGATGTACTTTAGATGTGTTTATATTTTCTTTTTTCAGTTCCCACTTTGTGATGGCTCTCACACAAAGCACAACGAGGAAACTGGCGACAACGTTGGGCCTCTGATCATCAAGAGGAAGGAGGCGTAGAGTGGACAGTAGAAGCTACAAAATGAATGTCTGACAAATCCTCTGCTCAATTGTAATTGGGGGGGGAAAAAAACCCCACAAATCCTTTGTCGTGTCACTGAAGACTTCCCAATGTAGTATATACATTAGGCTTCAGCATGTGTATTTTCTCTGGTGCTTGTTGTCCTTCAATCACTACAATGCATAATTTACTGAATAGTCATGGTTTAAATTTTTGGTCCTGTAAAGTGTGTGTACCCTCTCACTGAGTATGAAACTAAAATGACGCACAGAATGTACTTCATTGGGAAATAGGTATTAAATTATTTTCAAATACATGTATATCAAAAGGTAGATCCTAAAATCTTGGAGAGGTTCTAAAGTCACAAAGCTGGGTAGATTTCCATGTAAAAGGCAGTGGCAGGGAAGAAATCATGGTCTCAAAATGCAGCTTAATCTCTGATTATGCTGCATGTTCTGTAGGTGTCATGTTTGGCCTGTTACACTACTGTGCTGTGTGGCTTCCGTAGAAGAATGAATTCAAAATTGCTAGCTATGAACAGGCAACAGAAAAGGCTGATAGTAAGATTGGGTTAGAGGGCAACTTTACCTTTGATTTTACAGCAGTATTGAAACTTGACCCTACTTCCATATGGTATCAAGAACATATTATCCAAACCTGTATTTAGAATAGGATTAGGAAAATGGTCTCTGCGAGAGCTTTCTTAATAGACTAGGGAATGACACAAAGTGCACTAAGGGGGGTGGACAGGGGGTGGCAGGGTTGTCTTTGCTGCCAGAAAACCTTAGTTTCACTTGCAGTCTCAGAGTGAAGCCAGCTTCCCCAGACCACAGGACACTTCTGTGGGGAGGCTATGCTGATTGATTCCAGAATCTAAAAAAAAAAAACCACCAAAACCCCACGCATCATCACAGTCTGCTTCACCAGGGGTCTGGCCATGGTGAAGCTCTCCAGAGCTGGAGAGCTCTTCCCACTGCAGAGGGAGGAGGTGTACCTTTCTTACTATGTGGCCTTAGGCTCTATGTGTCTTAAATAACTCCTGCCTCCCTGGGCTGTTAATGTGGTTCAGCTGATTTTGCCAAAAAAACCTGGCATGGACAAGGAAAGGCTTTGGGAACAGATGGAAACAGAAAAGGAAGGAAGGAAAAGACAGAGCTCTTACCCTCCTTTCCTTTCCTATGGCACTTGTCTACTTGTCTGGCATGGTTGCATTAATGGCTGTCATGTTGGTTTCCTTAAATTAAATAGCTTTGATTTATTAACATGAAAATGACTACAAAGCAAAACCCAAAGAGAGGGGTGGCAGAATGCAGTATTTTAATAAATCCAGTCTATTTAACTGCGGCCTGTGCAAGATTGAGCTCTTGATGTCCTGGGACAGAAACTACCTCAGGGCTGGATGAAAGGCCTTGCTAAGAAGCTGACATTTTAACCTGCACCCTTAAGGGTTCTTCAGATGATTGGAGCAGTAAAGGGTTGTTTTTTTTTTAAGGGTTGTTGGTATGACTGGTTAAGACCGAGGATGATGTTTTGCATATTCTGGATGTGAGGCTTTCAGAGGCTGAGGTCTTGGCCAACTGGTCTGAACTTGGGCAGAAGGCTCAAAAAGTAGACAAGGCGGCATAGGCAGAGAAAGGATTTGGAGGTGGAGTATTGTAGTAGGGGCACCTCTACTTGAAGTTGCAGTCAAATATGTTAGTTTGTCTTTTCTGCCTGTCTTTAGTGTAAAGGTACTGGATGTGTTTTTTTACTTGGCCAAGTACCAATGCATATGGAAAGTTGTTTTAACCTTGAATTATTGAATACCTTGCTTTTATCCAAAGCAAAGTAACTTCTGTATGATTAAAATATGACACTGGATATTTCTGTATTTTTGTCAAATACACATTTGAGCTCATCTTAATCTCGAGGCCGTAACGTGTGTGTTCTCATGGGTGTGCTGTTTCTTTGAATGGAGTTACACTGTGAGTAGTGCTGTACACCAGTGCTGCTGTAATCATAAACCTGTGTCTGGGGTGGGTTTTCCTTTTGAGGCTCCTTCTTCTGTCAGCAGCAAAGCCTGGCTGCATCTGAAGGAATAGAAGTTCACTGAAAACTGCACTAATGGTCTGGGAGATGAAGTCTTGTAGTTTCAGATGAGTCTCCCGAGTCAAAACTATTTCCTGGAGTTTGGGCATCAAGGAAATGGGCCACGTGGGAAGTTTTTATTCCTGGGAAGCACAATTGTAGAAGCTGAGTCTGTGTTGACGTACATCCTGGTGACTTTTGTTTTGGGTGTCACGTTTTTGAATGTTGATTTGAAGTGGTCAGATCTTATTTTGAGGTATGTACAATTTCCTGTACTGTACCTAAAAGTTCTCATTATGTATGTGAGCTGTTTGAACATGATAATGAGAAGAGATACTTGGATTTGAGTAAACAAACTTGCCAGCAGTCTCCATGAGCATCACAGAGCACACTTCATTTTTTCCCTTAGTACCATAATAGGGTACCATGTTCTGATGGGCTGAGTGCTTGCCTGTTCTGGTGTTTTCTGAAATCTCTTTAGTGCTTTCCTCACATCATCTCTGGAGTATGAAGTGAATTGGTTACATTTCTACAAAGTTTCAACCATTTAAAAAATTCTGCACATGTGCAATTTTGACCTTACATTGAAACTCCTGTTGGAAATGTGGTACAAATCCTCTTGAAAGCAGTGAAGAATTCCTCCCCCAGAGTAAAACTTTCTGTTCCTCGACATGTAAGTGGTTGTTGGGAAGGTGAACAAATTAAAATACCGATTCTTGAGTAACTGAGTGTGACTCATCAAACAGTCTAAATGTCAAATATTTGAGTGCTTCTAGAGTCAGCATCCTTGAAGAGGAGAGGCTGAGCATTGTTAACCTGAAGGCTAAAGATGTGGTGGAGGCCAGCACTGCAGTCACATGCTGCTCTGCTGGGAGGAAAGAGACGCTGTGCAGTGGGGCCTCAGTGAGGGCAGTGCTGGTTTAGGAGCTTTCTCTGCAGCCATATATTTAGGGGGTTTCAGCAGCAGTGCTGGCTGGCTGAGTCCAGGCATCTAGAAGTGCTGCATAAGTGTTTTAGGGACTGAGCAGCTTTTCATGCACAGAGACTCATGCACTTTGAGTCTAAGAGTTGTATCGCCAGTTCCCCAACAGCCGGCTCCAGAGCTGACTGCAGGCCTTGCTAAAGTCACCACACTGTTGCAGTTTGAGCCTTGTTCTGGTGCTGCTGGGGTCTGTAAAAAACTTTGTGCAGTTGTGCAGCAGTTAGACTGGGATTTTCCTTTCAGTGTAATGCAGCTAAAGGCATGGAAATATGAGTTCAGTGCTGTATCACGGTTGCTCAGTCCCACAAATGGAAAAATATTGTATAATAGCAGGAAGGATAAGAACATAGGCATGAAACTAAACATTGGTGTTGCAAGGAAACTTTGTCAGCTGGCTTTTGTTTCAAGTCCTGAAGCTTCGAGGCTGACAAACCCCACCCTGAGCCCTGACTGGATTAGACAGAGGAGCAGAGTCTCCCAACTGCATGTGGGCAGAGAGGGGATGCCCAACACCACTGCCAGCAGGCGGAGTTTATTGGTGATCAACATCTCTATTTCATGCAGACCTACTGAAAAGACTAAATGCCTTTTCCTTGTTGCTGACACACATTCAGCCCAGCAGGGTTAGATACCTGTTCTCTTAATTGCTTTCTGCACCCAGACTTGTCTGCTCCAGTTTTCCTGCATGGATGAGCAGCTTCTCTGCACTGTCAGGTGAATGATCATTTTCCTAGAGCCATGATTAATTTAGGATGGGTACCAGGGGCTGCTGTTTGAAGCTCTCAACTGCTTGTTTTCTGTAGCTGTGCTGCCAGCAGTGTGTGGTGTGTTTCTAGGTAGGATGATTTCCAAGCTGCCTAATGCTGAAATTAATGCAGAGGTCAGCTGAATAAACAATAATAAACATATAAATAAAGAAAGAAGGAGAGGAAAAATGAGGAAAAAAAAAGGTGGCAGATGGGAGGAGAGCATAAGCTAGAAGATTTATCATGTAACAGCACTATGTGGTAGCAAAAAGGGCTAAATCAAACGACAAAATGGTGTGTTGCATTTCATTATACACCTTACCAGAGCCAAGTATAAGATGTACAAAGTGTCTATTCATTAGTGTCTGAGGCTAGGCAGTTCTATTAGCCAAAACCCTTGCTCCTCAGAGTCGAAGTTGTTACGTGCTCCAGCAAACATCTGTGGTTTTTCTTTCTGAATTGTTTGTGAAATCCCACAGTGCTGGACAGAAAGCAACATACACTTGTGCCATGAGTCCTGCTAATGGTCTAATGTTCCTCCACACCCCCCTTTGTAAACTGTTTAATTAGATATGCAATTACAATAAATAGAAGGAGTATTTAACAGTATGGTCCCAGAAGTCAGTAAAATCACAGTAGGTTTACATGCCTGTAGCAAAGCAGGATGCAGTCCACCTTTCCCATGTACAGTTTGGGCTGGTAAGAAAGGATTTATCAGGCTTCTCAAGCAACGTCTGTTTCCTTTGATACACAGAAGCTAAAGGTCTCACATAAGCACGTAGAGATCATGTGTCTTATGTTTTTCCCAGCTGAAGACTGAACAATCTCTCCTGTCCAATTTGATATTGCGCTGCCCTTAATCCACTCTGCTCCGCATCCTTTTTGTTATGCGGACTGCAGTTTTCTTTTGCTGTGGCATTAATGTGTGGCACATTTTTTTTTTTTATAAAAGTGCCTTGTGCTCTCTGGGAGAAGCCTGTGCAAAAGAAAAAGGAGCTTTCTGAGTGTCCCAGAAATTACAGCTTTAATGTGTGAAGCATTCAAAATTCAGCGTACTGCAAGGGTCTGCTCAGTAACTGCAATGTTTGTTCCATTCAGTCAAGTCAGCTGGCAACAGAAAGGCAGCAAAATGAATGATAAGGTAACTGACTGCGGAACTTTTCTCAAATTCATTTCTACAACTGGCAAATATCACCATACACGGATATGACACAGTCAAGACGCACTTGTCTGTTCACCGCTGAGGCTCTTGCTCAAGACTTGGGTACCAAAACAATGGTCAGCGCAGACTTTTACTGAAGTAATTAAATTTGTTGCTCTTTTCAAACAGTGTGATCTTGCTCTTTCAATCTCATTCTTGGGTCCAACAGCTGTGCGGGTTAAATTACTTTTTAAGGGTTGTGATTCTGTTGCTTTGCAGATAAATTTTGGCAGTAGAATACCATTTAATAGGAGAGACTTTTAATGCCAGTGCGTTTAAACAATAAATAGGTGTTTAATTTTGCTGCACATGGAGGCAATGTAAGTCCCCTCTAGGGAAAGACAGGCACTTTAAATAAACCTCTTGGCCTGTTAATAACCCTAAATCAAGTCCTGGGCTTATCCTAAAGTGATGTGACTCATAAAATGTCATCATGCATTTGTAAACCGTGAGCCAATCCCCCAATAGTGGTACAACACTGTACTTGGAAAATCTTTAGAAGGACAAAGGGAGTATCTGTACCTATCTGTAAGCCACGAAATCAGGAGATGGTACCAAAGACTTTGATCTAATGTCTCTGTTTCAGAAAGAACCACAGCTTCTTACTCAAGGATGTCAAAGCACACACATTTCTCGTTGCCATTTTGTAGGGCTGGAGGCAGCTACATGTTGCATCTATATAGACTCTCCACAAATCATGTTTTAATTCCATCCTCTGCACCGATAATTAATGGTATGTTCCTATTTGCTGTGAGAGACCAAGCATGGAAGCTGGACTCGATATGTGGCATGCTGAGGGTACACAGAGCAACAAAATGATGTCTTTTTCCCTCAACAACCTTCCTGCTGCTGCCCAATGTTGGCTTATTTTGGCTGCAGATGCACGCTGGGCTGATGATCTCAGACAACTGTTAACAGTGACTTCAGGATCTCTTTCTTGGGCCGTGACAGCCAGTTCCAGTGTCAGCATCAAAGAGCTTTGGTTTGGATTGTTTTCCTCCAAGTGCGTTACCACTTAGAGGTTTATCCACACTAGAGCTCCTATCCCAATATTGTGCCTTTTGTTCAGTTTTTTGGGATCCTGCAGGACTTCATTGTCATTGGCATGGCATTTGACTGCCCTAAGGAGGTCAGGAATATCCACAGACCTTGAGACTTTGTGCACACTCCCTTCTGCGGGTTTTGGCATGAAGATGTTGAATAAAAGCAGTCTCAGCAAACATCCACTGCTGTGTCCTCTCTACCATAAAAGCCCTTCCATTTGCTTTACATCCCTCAACCTCCTCTCTTTTCAAAAATGAACCTTTCCTCCAAATACTCTGCTTAGTTTCTTCAAGAAAATAAAGAAAAAAAATAAAAACCAAGAAAATAAAATCCAAGGATTCTGAGGAAGAAAAGAACTATTGAAATGAGCTTCTCACTTTTATAGTCCTTTTATCTTTCAAATTCAAAACAGACATCCCAAAATTTACAGCTGCGGTTCGGATTGTAGAAAAGGTGATCCAGAAAACACACAACTGCCATGAGTTAACCTCACAGTAATTTTTAAAATGTACTATATTATTCCCAGAGAATGTAGGTTGGCTTTTGACAGCATCCTTTTGTTTCCATTCTGGAAAACCCCAGATGTACCAGTTGCCAGGGAGGAGAGTAGTGTCAAAGAGTTTGCATCAGTTTGCCAAGTAAAATATTAATCATTGTGGGACCTGATGCTTAAGTGACAAGGCCATATCTAGGAAAGAAAGCAAGACAGCAACATTGAGTTTTACAGCCAAAGAAGACAAGGGCACGTTTAGATTTTCCTTTACTTAACAAGCACAAAACAGCACAGAACTTCTGTGAATTTACCAAAGGATTAAAAGCCTTGAGCAATTTTAAGAGACCACGATACAGCAACACTTCTGCTGTGAAAGGGCCAAGAAAAAAGAACTGCAACGCAGCTACAACTTCCATGCTGCTGTGACAGTGTCTGCCTTGTGCTGAATGAGTGGGACAGGCCCTCCTGCCCGCAGGAGCCCCACTGCAAATGCTCTCGCCTGTCCAGCTGTTTTTGCTGATGGACATTTGTTCTCAGGGCCACGTGTATGGTCCAGGCCAGCTCTGTTACAATCTGATGGGCCAGCAGAAGCTACACAGACGTGGCCGCCCACTGCAGGAAGTGGCTTTGTGGGGGCAGCGGGGTCGACATCTCTCGCATAGACGTTGCACAGAAAACACGGCAGAAAAGCATTTTTGTATTTTTGGTGAGGTGGGGATGAATTGGCTGTGAACCATGCGAAGGGACAGTGAAAAATCCAGCAGTGCTTGCTGTCAGCATACCTCTAGAGTGCCAATATTTTGGCCAAGACCCAGCCCCGCTATTTTGTTTACCTAATGTCCTCCTGCACTTCCACTGAAGTATGAGCTTATTTCCTGTCCTAAACTACTGTGCATCTTGCAGTTGGTTATTAACTAGCTGTTGTGTTTGAAAAAAGGGCTTTATTTCAGCAGAAAGTGATTCTTTTGTAGTCCTCAGTCAGTTCAGGGGAGCTGTGCAACCTGCCAGTGAGACATCCTCTGGCAGCGCAAACGCACGCCTGGGATTTTTTAGGCATTGTTAATCTGTACGTTTTCATCAGATTGAGTGAGGCAACACTGATTTCCAGCAACAGCGAGAAAGAGGAATCCAGAATTAAACACAATTTTGCCAAATGCATTCTGGGGGGGGGGGGAAGACTTGGAGGAGGTTCCCAATCAAATGCCCCTCCTTGAGGAGCTGTTTGCAGCCTGTCTTGCTTTCCCTTGGAGTGCAGTTGCACAGCCCTGAGAGGTTTCTTTGGGAATCCTGCTGGTAGGTTCAGCTTTCAGTGCAAACTCTTACAGTATCACACTCAGTGGGGAAATGAATTATTTGCCTTTTCTGGTATTCCCTCTGTTTCATTTAGGAGAAGTTCCTAGATAAGATTAGTGAACTCCATGTGCTGAACTGTGAGGGTGGAATGAGTGAGCAGAGGATAGTCTCACATCATTTGATTTCTATACGCATGAATCTGACTAAAGCAAATATCAGGGGAAAGAGTTAGTGTTTGCTTATTCCAATTACTCATGCTTTATTATTTCTTTTAATCCTCTCCAGGCCTACTTCTGTTAGCTGCAAGGATATCTAGCAGCTATCTGTTGAGGACTTGAATAGTCTTTAAATTCCAATTTTATTGCCTTTTAATTCCGTTCTTTTTTCCATTAAGATTTTGAGTTCAGGTAGATTGCAGTTTTAGAGGGGCAAGTTTGAAATGCCATCTCTCTTTTTCTCTCTGAGTTTTGACCCAGATTAGCCAAAGTATCTTGCATCTCTGCAGGGGGAAATATCTTTCTGTAAGGCTCAGGTTGGCATGCAAACCTTACAGCAGCTGTTGCCACTGAGACCAGGAGCCTTCTCTCTGCCAAATGCATGCTACTTGTGGGTTTTTTTCACTGTACTCCTCAGTAATTCCTGTGCAAGGGTTGGCCAGCTGTGGTATTTCTCTCCTGTGCCAGCAACCCCCTGGGAAAATTCAGCGTTGGGGATCTGAAGATAGGAGCTTACTCTTGCAGCCATCTGACTCCTAATCTTTAGAGCTGGACAGTAATGACTGATGAGAAGGGGATATTCATGAGGGAAAAACATTTCCTGATCAGCCTTGTTACTTCAGAAAGGATCTTGCTGAGTTGTTACCCCTGTCTCCCCCATCTTACCTAATTAAGAGTGTAAAACAAACTGTTCCATGAACAATGAACTAATATATTTTGATAGATTTATATATTTTGCTCCTTCCTCTCACTCTTCAATACTCTAATTTCCCCTGTGACCTTCCTGCTCCTGTAATACTTTAATTTCCCCACTAAATCCCTCAAATTGCCATCTACTTCTCCAAACCATGTGCCACGTGTCCCAAATATGGGATAGGGAAGAGGTGGTAAGTAATAGCTGAGCTCACCACATCATTGTTTCTCTGATGTCAGCACCAATTCCTGAATATGCATCACCCCATTTTATAAAACCTGGGCAAACAATACATATCTGCTGAAATTCATTTTCCTATCTCTGGTCTTGTTTTCCTGTCCTGTGTCATACTAATGCTAAATGCAACTTGATACTGGCACATACCACAGCAAAAGTGCAGATCTAATATTCACAGAGGTCTCCTAATTTTATAAAGGAAAGAAACGGCAAAAAGAAAAGGCAGTAATTACAGGCTGATAAATAAAGCTGATATGTGCCATAGTGAAATGTTAATAAAACCTCCCTAGCCAGGCAGTGGGCTTTGGGGTCCTGACAGTGAATGCAGGGCCATGCACACCTTCCTCTGCCCAAGGGGAGGTAAAATTCAGATTAGATATTAATCCCTTGTCCAGTTTTGATCTGGCGTTGGGCCAAGTGCGCTAACCTTCTAATCCAAGACCAGCACCTACGCTGGTAAGGTGTGGTAAGGCTCTGGTTCAGGCTCAGACTCCCTCCTCGCTGTAAATATTTATACTGTTCACATGCTTCGGCTGGGTCTCACTCGCAGTCCCTCCGATCTACTGGAGAGAAATTAAACCTCGGGGTGACGGTGAATTGCCAAAAAAAAATGAAGATGATTTGGGGGGTGTTTCAGGTTACCGAGAACCGTCGGAGGAAACGGCTCCTGCCCACCACCGCCCGGCTCCGGCCGCTCTCCCGAGGGAGGTGCCCGCGGGGTTGGCGTTCCCGGCCGCTCTGCGGGTCGGGGCCGGCTCGGCGGATGCGCCGGCTCCTGCTGCCTCCGCTGAACCGGCGCTGCTCGTCTCGGCCTCCCGCCGGGGCCGCGTCCGCTCGGCGCCGCCACTGTCACCACCACGGCAGCAGAGCCCTCGCTGCGCCGCGGGCCGGGCCGGGCCGGGCCTGCCGGCGGAGGCGGAGCCCCGCCCGGGGCGGGG